>NC_089752.1:25115500-25140500 GCF_040412425.1 Macrobrachium rosenbergii
CGATAGGAATGGGGGTGAGAACAGGTGAAATATAAAATGTCAAAAATGATGGGCAATGTAATAGAAACAACTATCTTAACAGGAATGGGAGAGAGTGAGTGAGAGAGTGAGAGGGAGAGGAAGTGAGAGAGAGAGTAGAAGGGGTGTTAGGGAAGAGAAAGAGGGAAAAGAGTGACGGAGAGTTGGAGAGAGAGAGAGAGGGAGAGTTCATCGGTTTTCATTCAGAATGTTCCCGGGCTGCGCCGGGTTGGTCAGCTAGTTATAGATAAAGTAACAAAGGAAACTGAACTGGAGAAATTGCAGGGAAGAATGTTGTTAACAAGCTTAGAATAGAAAGAGGGAGAAAGTGTCTGACAGTAAGAATGTGTCATCGGAATGGAATGCTGGAATGCCCATTAAGATACTGAACTGGCGACCAAAGTTCACGAGTGTTGGGCATTCAATCATTTGAAGATTTATTGCTAAGAAAACTCCAAATCACAGACTGAAGCGTGATTTAAACCGCTAGCTAAAACGTGAAGTGCCTTATATCATGCTAGAAGTGATGGATTTGTGGATGGCTACCTTTTTTTTTTTTTTTTTTTTTTTTTTTTTGTAGAATAGGGTCCACATCATAACTTACTTTTAGCCGCGTAGATAATTTAGATTTGTGAGCAAATCAATGCTCGCATTTCTGTTTCATTGTTGCGATGACGTTATAATGATGTTGCTTTCCCATGGTGGTCATTATTATGATTGCTGTTGCCGTCATCAGCAATTGCATATTATCAGTGAAACCCAGTTCTCTTGTTTTCAGTATAACGGTCATTTGGTTTGACATCATTATCACAGTGTGATTTTGTTCGGATTACTCTTATATTTCTGTATCTTTATATTCCAAACTCTGGATGATGGAAACAAAAGTTTTAATCATCGAACCAGGAGAGAAAAGTAAAGGATAGTATAAGACCTTTTTGTTGATTATTAAACTTTGTATAATGTTGAAGATATATAAAGATTTACACACAAGAAAAGGGCCTTACTTTATCCTCATCTTCAAAGAACATGATTGTGCTTTATAGTTTTCAGATGATTTTTATGGCAATCGACGCCTAAGATAAAAAAAAAAAGATTTAACCGTTATTGTGAAAAGAAATTTTATGAACAGACAAAAAACTTATACAGATAAGTAAAAAAAATTTCAGTGTCTCCTGATCGTACAGACATTGGAATAGAAATCAGCGGGGGAGAGAGAGAGAGAGAGAGAGAGAGAGAGAGAGAGAGAGAGAGAGAGATGCATAACAGCACAGACGAGCGCGTCATATCGTCATAAACACGAGAGCCCAGACAATAGCTAAATTTCCCAGTAACGAGCGCGTCCTACATTTGTTCTGAAAGGACATTTCAGAGCTGGACGAATATCCGTTGCGAAATGCCATTTAAAAATATGCAGATCCTGGCTTTTGTACTCGACCCTTGCATGGAGGAGCGCCTCCTAGATGACCGCTATCCCTTTTCAGCCGTGATAGCTTTTTCAGCGTCCCATAAAACTTGGCGCGGTTTTTCAAGTGAAAATTAGAATTCCCTGCAAATAGTTCATGGAACGATTCCAGAAGTCATCATCACCGCCAAGAATCATTAAGAGACAGAGGGACCATAGGAACGCCCCCCCCCCCTTCACACAAACCTCACCAAGATTCGACCTGAGGTGATATATATATATATATATCTTCTTAAAAACGTATTATGGAATTCTAATGAGCGAAATGAAATGGCTAATTAGTTATTTTTTCCTGTATCCTTTATGTGCTTGGGTTGGAGTCGTGTAGTCTAAATGGCTGAATTTCGTTTTATCACCTCCACGAAGTAGAAGTCTTTTTTTATTTAGTAAGTTTGTTTGTTTATTGGAGACAATGCTGAACGTGCTTGAGTCGGACGAGAACTAACGTAAAAGAAATTATTTATTTCTCACGAATCATAACTAGATTTAATCACTTTTCCTTCTTCCTGGCCTATTTCTGCTCCAATCTCTTAAAAAGCTTGAAAGTAACAGATGAAGTGTTGCACGATCAGAGTTAAGGGCAGTTTAGTTTCCTGTCAACTAAGTAAAGAACACACTATTTTGCGTCCCTATACATTCATAACTCAGGCCGTCTTCAGGGCTGCATTTGGTCACCAGTGGAACTACATTCCAGTACACAGAAGAGTGCAGCCAGAAAAATTATTAAATACAGGAATCTATAATTAAAATTTTAGGACAAATCTGATTCAGAAAAATAATTATTTGCAAATTTCGCTGAGAGAGATGGAAGATCGTGTTGGGGGTTACGAGGAGAGAAGCCCCCCCCTGTTCTTGTATTTAAATGTTCCTTACTAATCCTCATTGTTAATAATTACTTTACCATCACATTCTTTCCTCAAAAGTGCCTTATCGTCAAATTCTCAGTCATTATAGTGAGCAAGAATCTGTAAGAATCTGTTTTATTTACACAGATATGACTGGTTTTTTAGGATTCGTTGCATTTTCTTTCGCTAATCTCAAGTAAAATTCTGATTTTTCTCTTGTACGAGGGTGGATTTATAAACAGATAAAATCTTTCTATTGTTACCATTCTTTTGAAGTTAAGGTCAGGGCACATGATCCAGAACCACTTTGATCATTCCTTCTGTCGATGAGTACATCACCAATGTACTTGGCAGAGGTGACAGATTTGGGATTCATAAAAGATGCATTACTAGATATGCATGGTGGAAGGTTTCCACGGTGTTTAATAAAAAGGTGACCTCTACTTCAGTCTTGCAAGATAAGATAATTTCCTTTAACATATTTTCAGGATTATTCAAAGGCATAACCCCAAAGTAAAGCTTTTTACAGAATCATTTTGATAGCTTTAGTGATAGAAAAATCCTGATTTGTCAATATCCATTTGTGCAATGTCATGTTGATTTGTTATCATCTGGGGGTGATAAACTCGGCAGATAAGAAAAGCAAATTGCATTTATGGACGTTGCAGACTGCTATTTGATCAAGTACCGTGGCTATGTTACATTTGGGTGATGATATCGAGGATATAATGGGCCTCAAGAGATTTCCAGGTTTATTAAGCTTAACAGTCCCCTACGTAACTAGGAAACTTAACATCGTCTGCGTCCATCTACGTTTACCTTGTACATTTTAAGTCACTAAGTACGTCTTTTGTTAAGGGTGGAACTTCTGATGATCATTGAAAATGTGATCTACCTTCTTTGCATAACTACCATGTAGTTCCTTATCACTCTTTAAATTTCCTTCTTGTCGTGGGCCACAATGCCACCCCCGAAATTTTAAAGCTGAGGTGCAGATTCACAGATTAACTCATTCCTTAGGGTATTTGGGTCGTTCCTTGTACTTGGAGGCCAAGCAGACCATTCAAAAGTATCCTAGTCTCGACTCTTGGATTCTTGGTGGGGGTTTCATGTAGGGGCAATACAAACCCATATAGAGAAAATATTGTTGTGTCAGATCAGTTGATGTATACAGCAACTGAGCACTTGTTCCAGAGGGGTCTTCTGTTATCCAAAGAAGTTATTTTGTGGGATTTGTCTTTGTATAGTTGTGCAGTTTCTGGTTTCTGAGTGATGAGTGAAGTTGAGCAGACGCTCTTCAGTGCTATGCTTAGTCTCATTTTTCCCTCTATTATGAATAGTCATTCATTTATCTCTCTGTATATAGCAAAGTTCTTTGAGAGCCAAAATTTATTTATGGAAATGTGATTATTGCCACTATTAAGGAGGCTATGCTTTTGATTTGGTTTATTATTTGAGTGTTTTGTTTATTCATCTGTTTATAGCAGAGGTATACAAATAGTTATGTTGATTTTTACGGAGTAATGTAAGGTGGCCCCTAGTGGCTGGCAGCAAGTGATAACATTGATGGAGAAACCGCAGTGCAACTTTTGGGGAGAAGAGGCCTTTTAAGGTGGCTGGATTGCTCAAGTTCCACAGAGATTGTTTTTTTTTTATTTGGTTTGTTCATTTTTCTTGTGACCTCTCGGAATGTCAGCAGGATCATGTTAAAAGTCATGGGTAAATTCTTACAAGATTTATACAAAGACAGATGATTAGTTTTTGGTAGTAACAGAAAAGTTACTTTTGGTGAGAAGGGACCTAATGCTTGTTGGATTGCTCAGCCTTTTATCCAGTGTTCCAGAATTGAGAAATTGAAACCCTATGAGCCATTGCCCTTAGATTTTGGTAAACAAATTTAATCATTAATTCTTTTTTTTTAAGATTTCGTTTGGATCCTCACAGCTATCTGTTTTCCGTCACGAAAAATTATCTGCTCGTTGGGTCAGAATTATTCGATTCTGGGTGCTTTATATTTCTTGAAAATTACTCCCGTTTGAGCATTAATTATTTGTTGTTTATCATATATCCGTATCTATGTATTTGTTAGTTATCTATGTATTTGTTAGTTTTACCTGTTAGATAGTTAAGAAGATTTAACATTATTGAGAGATGACGACTAAATGTTGTTTATTGATAAGCAGGTAGGGAAGTGTATATTAATTAATTTTATACTTATAATTCCATTAATTTTTTACTGAGTCTCCTATCAAATATTTTAGAGATACAAATCCTATATACCTTCTGTCTTGAGTGTTGAAGGAATGGCTTATTCCGTTCAGTTTTTAAACAAAACGAAGTAAAATGAGATATTGTTAATACAGAGAGTTTAACCCTGGCATTTTGCTGTTTGACATTTCACATAGATTGAATGTAAAAAAAGAACGCAGACGCGGGGCAATAAACACTGGTATTCTTCCACCAATATTTAAAGGTTTTTCGACCGACAGCAATTAAGTAACCAATTTAAACTCGAGCTATTGACTCCGGTCCTCTTCGATTACATCAATAAAGCGATAATATTTGGACATGAACTCTGGCATTAATGCCGCCGTAAGAGCTCGTCCGACTAATAAAATATTTAACCTCATGAACTTTATTTTGCGAGCTTTTATCTGCGCCATCGTGCGGGGATTCAATTTTCATTTATAGGGATGGCTGATCATCCCCGCCAGATAACCCCGAGATTTTTCCTGTGCTCTCTCTCTCTCTCTCTCTCTCTCTCTCTCTCTCTCTCTCTCTCTCACGGCTTTTTTTGTCAGCATGTGGATCGAGCGCTTGTCCTTCCATGATTAACTTCTCTGTTTCTATTCTTGTCTCTCGAAAAAGGATTAGTTCATAAGACTGAAAGGTACAGAAGAGGTTACGTGGCCCCTAAAGTGTACCTCTTTTGAAGGGTACATTTTTGTGACGAACGCGTCCAGCTTGTTGAATATTGATGCGCACAGAGATCTAGTCACATTAATCCCTTGCGGTAGAATAAAACGGAAAAAGGTGTTTGTTTTTCGTGTGCTTTCATTTATGCATTTGTTTTTGTTTTTATTTTATTATTTCTGCTGGTTTCCATCTTTATTGAAACTTTCTGCTCATGGTAGCTATGTTACATTTTCTCTTACATTAGTTCACGTCAAGAAATCTTTTCCTTTTTACTAGATATTGCTCACATTTCTGGCCAAGTTGGCAGGCGATGTTTTGTTTCCTCTCTTTTGATCGACTTCATTCTAAGCTCACTTCGACAAAGCCCTGTGGCGGAAGAAACTCGTAACATTCGATTGGGGGCCTCAGTATCACAAAGTTCGTTTACACGTGGCTTACGCAACTTGAGACCTGATGCATTCTCACTGCAGACAGAAATGAATCAGCAGCAGGCAATATAAGTGGCTGTATATTCACAGTATGGACAGAAGCGTGAAACATGATAGCGCTTATGTCTCTGCCTGGTAGGAAGGGACGAGATGGATATTGGGTCATCTTTTACGGTGCTCGAGAGAAAGGGAAATTATTTTTGTTTATTACTCCCACGGAGGAGAGAGAGAGAGAGAGAGAGAGAGAGAGAGAGAGAGAGAGAGAGAGAGAGAGAGAGAGAGAATATTTGGGGTTTGGGGTAAGAGCAGACATATACGTATCTCTGATATTTTTTGTTACAAAGAATAAATGTTGTTCTTTTTCATATATATATATATATATATATATATATATATATATATATATATATATATATATATATATATATGTATATATATATATATATATATATATATATATATATATATATATATATATATATGAGATATAAAGTTATAAATAAATAATATCAAATTCACGCTACTCGGGAATATCCCCGATGGGGAATTATCACCAAGGAATTTATATGATAAATGGACTAATGAATTTGATATTGCTTAACATTTGTAGCTTCATGATCTCTACAAATCACTGTGATAAAAATTTCATATATATATATATATATATATATATATATATATATATATATATATATATATATATATATATATATATATGTATGTATACACTGTATATATATTTGTATAGAATCTACGTGTGTAATTGTAATAGCCACCATGCCCTCTTAACTTTCCGAGTGTGGGTTCGAATCTTGCTGCCGGACATCAGAATTACTTCATATTTCTTGCACTTGGATCTAAGGCTTCAAGTGACAAGCGTATCCAAAAAGTTTGAAGAATTGGACAAGTTAAGAGGGCATTGTGGTTATTATAAATACATGTATGTAGATATACAGTATATATAAATATATGTGTGTGTGTGTACGCGTCAGTTTATCTTTAAGACTTGAATATTAAACAGTTAATAATTAAATCGTAGCTTCACGTAATTCTTAAACAAGCGAATAACAGATTGCTCTGTTATATTTCCATTGTTTTTCGCTCTTATATAAATTCCTAGTCATTTCCAATGACAGTAGTAACTTTCCACAAGAAAAGAAATTCGAGACAAGTGAGGAAAGTCTCCAGTTGGTATTTTCACCAACTTTGGCGACGTCGTCTGTCGCTTGATACACGAGCCATTTTTCAGTTGTCCGACAACATTATATTGAAGGACCTAAGGACGTGGCATTTATGACCTGCCGCTTCATATTCATTTGTTGATTTATGAAATGGAAGATATTGCCAGAGATATGGGCAGGTCATTCTCCATCATCTCTCTCACCTCTCTCTGTCGTCGCACTGTTTTTAAAAACCTTTGCTGATATATAGATTAATTTTATTTTTTATTTGCTGGTGTAGAAAAGTTCCTCACATGCCTTGCGTGGGGTCTCTGTGTAGTATCTAAAAATTACTACTAATAATGTTTAAGTTCATAAACGTATCTTTTCCGACTCGTAAAAATTTTGCTATAATTCTGTTTCCTTCTTCAAGAACTGTTTATATATGCATTCGCAACATTTGGTTTTTTTTTTTCATATTATGTATCACTTCTGCTAACCTTGTATTCCGTATTTACGTCCTAAGGAAGCAACGGTTTGACAGGTATATGGAGAATGTTAAGATATCAAAATGTCTGGGTTTTATGTTTCCCTGGATATTTTATTAATTTGCTTCATCATTCATATGTTTGCGACTAAAATGCTGCATTATTTGTTTTCTGTATAGCATGTAACATAAAGAATGAGCTATTTTCTTACATCATTAATTCTATCACATATGTTCTCTGAGTCAAGGGTTTGTTTACCGGCACTTAAATTTCCTTCGATCTGGAATGAGACTCCTAAATAATCGCGTTATTCTTGGACTTTATTCTTTGCTCAGTCCGTTCCCTCATTTCTCTCTGGGGAGGGATTTTGTAACACTTTAAATACGGTTCGATGATAACGTTTTGGAACCGTCCCCCACAGCATTCCCCTTCCTAATCCTTTCTTAATCACATTTCCAAAGCCTACAGACGCGAAGAAATTGCGTCTTTCCTTGCCTCCGCCTCTCATTCTCCATCTTGGAGACCTACAATAGACGGTAAGTTGGCGCTAGGCATTATGAGTTTTCAATTAGCTTAGTCCGTGTAATTTGCGCCGAGCGATCCAAGCTAATCATAGGCTTTCAGGGAAGGCAGTTCCGCTCTTAATGTCTCATTTGATCTCATAATTTCAGACGTAAATACGGGTGTTCAGGCACGCATGTTTTCCTCTGGAACGCTGCTTTAAGGGCAGATTACAGGGCACCGACGTGGAGCTGTCATCACCTATCATTTAGTTGAATGTATTTGCACGCCATTACCCTTTGCACATAACGTATAGGACAAATAAAGGGGAAGTTGCGAGAAGAGATCTCTATAGTTTCGACATATTTCACTCTCAATGCCTTCTGATTTGTGATCTGTCTTGATGTGTTTGCTCAACGTATCCGCGAGTCAATGAACAATTATACTCTCGTCGGAGCAGCGGTCGGTTTTCGTCTTCGGAATTCCTTAGTTCTTTAAATTTCCTCTTTGGATCACTATTTTTCGGATGGTTTTTATCTTTTGTTACTGTATATATTGTCGAGTATTATGAATCACAGCTTATTTTCATAAACATTCTGTAATGAGACTAACTGTTACTCTTGTAGTTATTATATATATATATATATATATATATATATATATATATATATATATATATATATATATATATATATATATATATATATATATATATATATATATATATATATATATATATATATATATATATATATATATTGTATGTATAAAACAGTAAGCCCTTTATCTGATATAGGTAGGTTGGAAGAAATAAAACACTATTTATCACTTAAAAGCTGAATCAAGGCTGTGGTTCATTTGCAGTAAACCTCTGCACCTGGCTAATCGTCATTTTGTCATCTGCCCACCCATGACACACCGCCACTCACCTTTATGTTGGACACACTCTCGCTGCTGGTAATTAAGCCCTTTCCCGTCAATACCTCTTCCTCGTTGTCGAGCCAGCCGACACATCCTTGGTCTCTCTCGTCCGTTTTCTGAGCACTTCCGAATTTTTACTCTTTTTTACTAACATTGAGATTAGCCGTTTGCTAGTATGCTTTGGAAGGGTGAGAAATATAGATACAACTTAGCATTTGGTGAAGTGACTGGTTATTGTTTTGGATGGCTTGGTCATATGGTGTGAATGGAGAATCACATTGATGAAATTAGTGTGTAATGAGGAGGTTTTGGAGGGAAAATGGAAAGGAAGACTGAAGAACTGCTGGCTAAATAACTGTGGAAGAAGGGATAGAACGAAAGGGCCTCGGTATGCAGGAAGAGCGAGGAGGGCGACTTGCAGGTGGCGAATGGCACAGTGCTTGTGTCTTTGGTCCTGGAGCTAAAGGATGAAAGTGGCAGTGACTGGAAATTTTTTTCTTTAAAGCCATCCCTTATCATAAGCAATGGCTCATATCTATTTATCAAATTATGTGTATATACTGTATATACAATACATATGTGTATATATATGTGTATATATATATATATATATATATATATATATATATATATATATATATATATGTAATAATGCATATGTATGCAATAAGTAAGTAGCATTAAGTCTTTCTTCAATTCGTGAAGCAATCAGTAACGATAATAAATCCGAATTTTCTTACAAGGTTATACCCATATTCTTTCTGTAAGAATTTTGAACGATCATCATTTAATTATTCATAATTAACATCGTCTACAAGAAATTCTCGTTTTGCTTCCTTGAATTCGCCTACATCTAGAATAATGAGAAAAGAACATGTTTCCTTTCTGATGATAACAGATCAGTATCGACTTTGAAACTTTTAAAAAAAAGCACAAATTGCAGAACAAATTTATTCAAAATCACTTACAGTTTCGGAGCGTCATGTTCCTTCTTTAGTGTGGAGGCATGGCGCTCCGAAAATTTATGTGATTTTGAATACATTTTTTCCTTAATTTGTGATTTTTTCGTGTTTCCTTTCCTTTTATCCCCTGTCTGTCGCTGGGTACGAACTGACTTTTTTTTTTTCCAGTAAGAAGGTGCTATCACTCATAAAGCAATTCAAGTAACTGCGGCTGTCAAGTGCAACACAGTAAGGGTCAATACCCCTCGCGGCTTTGGGTTCTCAGCAAGCGTCTGAGGCTTAATTTAAGCTGCCACCTGTCCTGTCGTCTTTCCGATAGGAGTCTTTACACACATCTGGCTACTGCATTTGCGGATTCCTCCACCAGGTTGGCTGTTTCAGAATGGCCTTTTCCACATCTTAAAGGCGCTTAGGGTGTGCACAAAAATCCCGATACCTACCCAAGAAGCCTAGATCTTACAGATAGTCACTTGTGCTCTACCACTTTACGTGACCCCACCATGACCTAGAGTTGCCAAGAACTCATCTTTCATATATTTTTCATCTTGAGTGTAGTTATAGTTGAAGGAAACTTTAAAGTCAGGTTACACTAAAGTTTATATATATTTGAATGATGTCCGTTACCTTATGTTAAACTGACTTACATGTCTCCTTTGATGTCATCACAAATGATTATAGCGGTAAGAGCAGTGATTGATGATCAGCATTTTTAGATATAAAGTACGGTGAAAACTGGTGCAGTACAGAGGGCCTGAAATACAAACTGCAGTTCAGTTGGGAGTCATTAAGGGTTTCACTGGTTCAACTCAATCCTCCTGCTGCGAAACACTCAGCAAGCCTTTACAGATCAATAGAAATACCAAGAGTCGTCTGAGCACTACGCAACAGATTTTTTACCTTTAATTTAAACAAGGCATACCCCTCCATGATATTAAGGCTTTGAATTTATACTCTCATAAATTTCAGTTATTTCAGATAATATCAGCTCATTTCGAGTCTCAGGTTCAATGTTTTATTAGCTCCAGCTCTAGGGACATTACGTTTACGTTCTCCAAGAAAAAGGGATATATTTACGGGAAAAAGATCAAACTGTATAAAGGGGTGAGTGAGATCCGTTAAGAGTCCCTGGTGGCCTACACTTCGTTATCCAGGCCCTCGGTAGCGAACCAGTTTTCACACCACTTTGTATTTAAAGATGCTGATCATCAGTCTGGGTTCATACCACTGTGACCATTTTTGATGACATTAAATAAGAAAATAAATGAGCAGTGACAAAGATCTAAATTTGTTTTGTACCGTTTTGATCATATGGAACAGGTATTTGCTGGCAGCACTCTGTTAATCGTAGATGAAGCTAAAAGTAATTATATCCTCTTCGGTCTTGGATTGTATATAGCAGTAAATTTATTTGTGTTAACTTTAAGAAAAACTGTTTCTGCAGTATAAAACTGCGTTACATAAAAGGTATCCTAACAAAATCAGCTATGTACTCTTGTACTGATGCTTTCGCAAAAGTCTTGACACATATAAGTGATGAAATGAAGGAACAGCCCGTTATTGAGAGTCATTCGGACAGCAATTAGATATTGTTATCTGTGATTGTTGCCTGACTTTCCTAGATATATAATCACCTTCAAAAATCCATAGATGATAATTCAAGCAATATCTGTCAGAAGTTTTAAAAGCGTACAGTTGTTTTTCTTTCTCCCAGACAGGCGCGTAAAAAAGTGACTGGAAAATAAGAGAATATCGCAGATTAAGTGGAGAAAAGAGCAGGACACAAAATCTGTCTTGCGAAGAATACTTCACCGTTGAATAGTTTGGTCGACACTTCCCCCATAGGCCTGTCAATATGACGGCGTCACTAATTGCTCTTGGCGTATAAGTGGACGTGAAACATGGGCTAGGCAGCATATTCCCCTCCAAACGGATCCTTTTCACTTTAGGTACAAACGTTGCCAAACCTAAGGTGATATATCGCGTTGATTCGGAAGCGTTAATATCCTTGTAGGTGAATTTTATGATTAAGTGATGCATATAAACTTTAGTCGTATTGCTGGAAGACTAGAATTTTTACGGTCGTAGTATTTAAGAAGGGCCTATGAAGGAAAATTATTGGCCTTGTAAATAAGCAATCAATTTTTTATGATCAATATTTCACCGAAGTTTCACATTACTGAATTATCATTATGCGAAGCTATAAAACGAGAAAACAAAATACTCACAAACACACACACACACACCCATGTTATGACTATCATTGTGAAGAGACAATTTTGTTTTTATATTCCAGCGCTTTCCCAAACCTTGGTAAATTTTGAAAAGACCATTGAATGAGTTAGAAACACCTGAAAATGTTCATTAAAAAGAGTAACCCCGACTAGGGATTAAGCTGAAAAGAAGGAGAATAAAAAGGTTCTAACACTAGGAGAAACACCCGATATCATGCAAGTAATATCATAGAAATTCCTTCTCGCATATGACGAGAAATACGACTCAGACGTCCCCATGAGCAATGCCTCATACGAGATGGACCAGAAATGTAAAACGGCTGGATTATTATAATTTATAGGAACGGTAAATTGACTTTATATTGCCACTTGGAAATTAACGGTCTGGAAATTCATTGCTGTCCTAATGCTCATACGGCATTAAATTTTTCACTTCTTTTTTTTTCTCTCTTGCAACCCTGAGAACGACGTAGCAGGTCATTTAAAAATAGAAAGCTAGTTTTTCAATAATTTAATGCTAAAGGTACTCTTTCCTCAGAATCGTTTTATTATATTGAAATTGTTTTGCTAATCACTGAGAATGAGAGACCATTCCTGAAACTTTTTAATCATTGAGAATGAAACACCATTCCTGAAACATGATACTTTTGAGTGTTAATCATCAGGTACATCGGATGTTACATTTATAACGACGAAACCTCTAAATTATTTCTTAGAATTCAGTGAAAGGTTTATCAGGTTTTCAATTATGATCTCAGCTGTTACAGTTCTCTTCAAAGTGGTTATTACTTAACTCTCTCTGGTAACTACAGTAAATTTACACGTATTATCCTCTTTCCCCTGGTTTTCTGTTGTAAAGGTACAGCTCATTGCCCCGTGTTAAATGTAGTGTTAAAAGGATACTTTTATCTTAAGCCTTCTCTAACAGTACATTACCTTTTGTATTTCAGATGTATAGGTTTAGTGTATATATATACATATATTTATATATGTATATATATACATATATATATTCTACTATTAATTTTACCAGATATGTGTAATTATACAACAAAGTAAATATATATATATATATATATATATATATATATATATATATATATATATATATACATTGACACACACACACACACACTTGCCTATATTAATACATCTATATATATATATATATATATATATATATATATATATATATATATATATATATATATATATATATGTGTGTGTGTGTGTGTGTGTCTGTGGAGGAGTAGCTCAGAATGGCAACTCCACCACCCACCTTATATGAGGCTTAGTCAGCTAGATTGAGCGCCGTAGCCAAGTGGTACAGGGCTTGGCTTACAGTGACTAAGTCTATAGACGACTCTCAGTCCGTAAATGGCGGCGATTCAGGGACTGTGTTACTCATTTTGTAGAGCATCAGCATACATATTCACCAGAGTACCACGTTGCTTATCTCCCCGTAATAGGTTGGCTGGTTCATTTAGATCAAGTTGTCTCAAATCCAGTAAGGACCTCTGACCTGGAGTGTGATAAATTGTTGAATGCAAGGTGGACTTTAACCTCTGCCCAAGTACCTAGGGTTTTACAGTCCTTAGACTGTAAAACTGCAGAACGGTCTTTCTAGCAGTGTTAGTGATAACGATACTCCCAAATTTACCAGAGCCTGTAATAATACTTCAAAGTGCCATGCAACATTGACATGATTTTTTAATTCTGATATGGAGCTAAGTTTTTGGTTCTGTCTGTTTGTTTGTTTGTCGTTTATCAGGTATATATATATATATATATATATATATATATATATATATATATATATATATATATATATATATATATATATATACATACATATATACATACATATATATATATATATAAAACGTTTTCCGTGGTGTTGTTTTACTGTTATTTATATATTTTCTCTCTTTTTGGTCTTCTGTACTTTTCACACATGCGCATTCTGTGAAACTGTTACTGAAATTGAATATTCGTAAGTTAAAGCAAGCCGAGTAATAAAAAGACCATATTGATACTGATATATTAAAACTCGCTTCTGTCGAAAACAAAACTGGATACATTTCGATGGCTAATATAATTAGGGTAAAAAGATATGTAGTCCCTTTCAACTCAGATGCAATGCAGGTCATTATTGGCTAGGATGAATTAAAAAGAATACTTAAAACCAGCTGAGGCATTTGAAGGTTTTGTAAACAAAATCTAAATGCAAATGAAATGAACTGGTTAAAGGTGGAGCGAGGTTTCTACAATGGCAACGCAGCAGTTACGAAAAACAAATCGTTTTCTTCTTGTTCCGGGACCCAACTCTTTCCCTGTGTATCCGGTGTTGATTTTCCTGCAACTAGAATGTTTGGACTGTAATTTAATCAAGGTCTTTGCCGAACTGGCCGATTTCCCTACTCTTTGAAGGAAACAAATTCTTCGGAAACTTCCTCCTGCTTAATGTTTAAATTGCGCGAACTCGGAATACTCGCCGAATACGCCATTTTGAATGGAGTTTTAAAGGTTACTCCTATTTCTTTTTTATCTCTTTCTCTCCCCCAAGATTTGCTGCAATGATTTATGATGGGTTTTTGAATAACTCCTCAAATTTTCTTTTTATGTTTCGTGATACGTTCTTACTCGTACAGTATAATCTGGATCATCTTCGAGAAAAGAGGAATAAACCCGCTCACAATCCTTCTTTATTTCCACCTTCGAATCAGCGGATTAAATTGCATTATTTCCTTTCGTTGATAAATTTCCTTCTCCATTTTTCTTTTTTTTTTTTTGTAGTGCTTTCCTCATCGGTGCTTAACGTCGTTACAGCGCCACTGCACTGGCACGATGCTTTCGGTCCTTTGATGCTTGATGTTGCAGACCCCGTGTCGTTCGTCCTCCACCTGCAGCAATCTCCAACACCTCAAAGATAATTGTTTTAAGAAGACTGAAGTACCTGTTCTCGAAAACAACGCAGCTTGACAGGTGTATTGTACCAATACGCCATGTCGGATTTTTGCTTCAATCAGTTTTTTTTTTTTTCAGAGCCCTTTATCTACTGTAGTTGGCATACATCTTGTCGGTAACAGATACTTTTGCATGATTTAGTTATTCCTGTCTATCTACAATTCATCTTTGTTAGTGGTTTAAATAATTCTTCTGAACTTCGTTTCGATAAATTGTTATTTTTTAAAAATGTTCGTCACTGTGTACGTTTACGTGAAGTTAGTGACATCGCTTCTGTCAATACATTAACTTTGAGTATTTGTAAATTTGCTCTTTGTGATTTTACCTTATTCGTCTCCCCTTTCTCCTCTGTGCAAACAGTTCGCATTACCGTTTCCAGTTTCTCCGATTTATTCATCATAATTAACTCCTCATCTCTCAAGTTTCTCCAGTGTTTGTCCTAACATTTGTAATTCCCGTGGCTGAGGGGGAGTTCGCGTGTTTCATCATTCGGTGACGAATTACGAACTCGTATGTGGATGACCATGAAGTGCTTCTATATTTATGCAGTTGGAGGGTACTTGGTTTAAACTCCTGTCGTACGAGTAACTGTATGAATAATGCTCTCTTGAGGAGTTTTGCTTTGCTAGGTATGAAAGCAGCTTTTTAGTGTTCTGTAAAAGAAAACTATTGTGCCAGCTTTGTCTGTGCGTCCGCACTTTTTCTGTCCGCCCTCAGATCTTAAAAACTTCTGAGGCTAGAGGACTGCAAATTGGTATGTTGATCATCCACGCTCCAACCATCAAACATACCAAATTGCAGCTCCCCAACCTCAGTAGTTTTTATTTAATACAAGGTTAAAGTTAGCCATAATCGTGCGTCTGGCAACGATATAGGACAGACCACCAACGTGCCGTGGTTAAAGTTTCATTGGCAGCGGCTCATACAGCATTATGCCGAGACCACTGAAAGTTAGATCTATTTTTGCTGGCCTTGATTATACGCTGTATAGAACACTCGATTGTGCCGAAGAAACTTCGGCGTATTTTTCATTTCTTTGGTGCATTTTTACTTGTTTTTTTCTTGGCCTCTAGGCTCTAGTTTTTCCTTACTATCACAGTATACTTCATTGTATGTAACATACCCTTCATTTTTGCCAGTGATTTTTCTTGCTAAGAATAGAAAGATAATCTTTTCTCAAGAATGCTATGCGTGGGCATGCTCGTTATAATTCAGTAAACAGTCTATATATTAGATGTTTATGGACAATATTTTTATCAAGAATGGTGTACGAGGCCTGCTCATTATAATTCAGTAAGCAAAACCTTATTTATTGCTCTTATTTATTAGATGTTTATGACTTCTGGGAGAACCTTATCATCCAAATCCCAAACGACCCACCAACCCGAGTCTAATTTCCTCCTGTGATGGTTCCTGCAGCCTCCTGACTGTTCATCTTTATTGTCTGCGCGCTCCCGTGTGCCTCAGACATTTTTCGTTAACAGACTTGTATTTCTGTGAACTGCTTCGAATTCATTTTGTCTCTTTTTATATATAGTGATTGTATAGCCATCATAGACTTTCAGTACAGTCACCCCTTCAATTAATATGTTGTATTTCTCTCTCTCTCTCTCTCTCTCTCTATATATATATATATATATATATATATATATATATATATATATATATATATATATATATATATATATATATATATATACATATATATATATATATATATATATATATATATATGTATATATATATATATATTATGTGTATATATATATATATATATGTATATATATATATTATGTGTATATATATATATATATATATATATATATATATATATATATATATATATATATATACACACACACATAAATAGTGAGAAAGAAAGAGAAATTTTTGTAAATGATCATGAGTGCCCTGATTGACATTGGGGTAGTTTCATTCCATCTTTACCTTAGCTATGGAATCTTTATGCGAGCGTTCCCTTGCCCAAAGTGAGATGTGTTGTTAAAGGGAATCAGAGGGCTACTGTGGACCTTGGGACTTGGCCCTGCAACTGAGACATCTTTTCACCTTTTCCTCTTTATATTGCTTATTCTGACCTTGTTCTTCTGTTACGTAGCCTACTTTATCTCTCAGTGTTGTAATTTGTTATTTTGCCATATGTTTAAAGAATATTTTTTTTACTGCCTGGTGTTTGTTTTAGTCAAAATAAGTTCTATCGTTTTTATAATTACTGTTATTTTAATCAGCTAAATTCGCTTGTTAGAATTTTCCCTATGTAAGTAATACTCAAGTAATACTCATTCCCTTGTTTCAGTTCCAGAAACATTTCATTTTTATTATTAAGTATACCTTAGTTTAACTTATATTCAATGGAGCTGATTAACAGTTTTCGTAGAGAGTGGCTGGCCTGAATGGATTAGGATTTTATTTTACGTACAGAACCAGTTGGTTACCTAGCAACGGGACCTACAGCTATTGTGGAATCCGAACCACATTATGACGAGAAATGAATTTCTATCACTCAGAAATAATTGTGCAATTCTTCATTGGCCGGTCGGAGAGTCGAGCGCAATAACAGCGTGCTAGCCGAGCCTCTACCCACCCTCCAATGAAGAACTATTTTCTGGAATAATAATCAGCCATTCGCATAATAGACATTTAATATTGTTTGATGCACTGAGAACAAGACTGGTTTTATATTCCATTGTAAGGCTTTAACGTTGATTTACAGATGGAATTCGTGCCTTGAACCTTATTAAATGAGTACACCGCCATGGTGTATTGGCATATTTCGTTTATTAACTGATGCTCAGAATTATATGAAGCCGCCTGACAGGCCTACAAATTATTTAGGTGCAACCAATCTAAAGTTAATCCAACTTGCGGGGTAATCCAACCAAACCCTTTCCCCCGCTTGAGTCAGATCAATAAAGGTTTACTGTATTTCGATGTTAAGTGAAGCGTGAAGCGAACTAATCTCTGACTGCCAGTGGCTTTTTAAAGTAGAAGAATGTGAACGGTAGAAAAACGAAGAAATGGAAATGAAGAGCCGCTTGCCGTGTCAGGATATCAGTAACTTCTCCAGACTTTACCTTTTATCTTCACCTTTGCCAAAGGGTCAGAACTCCATAACTTTTCTGTTTACAGCTGCCCTTGCACCTTGCTGGTCTCGCTCATTCTCACTTTTTCGTTTTTTTTTTTTTTTATCGTATGTTAGCTCTTCACGTTCTTCTTTTCTCTTAGGTTTCTGGTATCTGTTTCAGACGTTTATTTTAGAGCTCACTTAATTTACTTAATTTTTGTTTTAGGCCGTAATTTCTGCTAGTTATGGCTTTTACCAAAGTTTTATTATTATTCTTCACCGTTGTTATTTGTTATTTTGCTCTCATGCTTCAGGTTGTGTTTAGTTTGTCTTGCCGTGAGTCATTACATTCTTTAAGTGTCTCGTTATTCATTGCTCTGTATAGTGAAGTGGTCGAGCCTCCTTTTGCCATAAACTGGGGCATAACTTCCGCTAACGGCACTTATTCCAATACTGACTGGTTCATTTAGGCATTCTGCATGGATTCTAATTATGGAATTCGCTTGTTTCTTCTTTTGTTGAATTGTAATTTCCACTGATGAGTTGTGACCCTACGGCTATGCGGATCATAGACCCTTGCTTTTGAACCCTCGCCTCTCCTGATTCTTCTTCTTAATATGAGTTGTGACTGGCATATGTGCTTATATGTCTTTTCCCTGGCCATCGACGGAAAATAGAAGATACTTTTATTATTACCTGCTTTTATTGAACCTGACTTCTGCGTCTGTTTGTTTGTCTGTCTGTCGTCAAATCTTGTAACTCAATTTTCGACCTGTTCCCTTCGTCCGTTGGACTTGAAATTTTGCATGCTTAGTCAATCCCGGTGGCAGTACAACCTTGTACGATCAGTAGGTCAGCAGTGACCTTTAGTGACCCAACAGTGATCTCTCCCAGTATCTCAGGATATATATGAAACTCTTCTGATTTTTCACAACTTCTTTGACTCGGTATATAACTCGCGGATTTTGCAAACCTCCTTTGGCTCGACAGGATATCAATTTCGTTAGCTACAATCATAAATCGGTTACAGTTTCTGCAAACTGTGTATAAAATAAAAATATATAAAAAAACATTTTAAATCAGGTTATTAAAATGCACTAAAATTGAAAATAAATCTTTTATAGAAACAATTTTCGGATTTTACATAGCAGGATGTCTACAAAATAAAGATTCATGCCAAACATGGAGCGAAATGCCACAAGAAATAAAAAAATATATATACTTGTAGCGCTTCTTTCCATGTTTGGCGCCCACGCTTTCATTTTTGTAGACATGATTAATTGTAAGAAAATCCTGGTGTCTCAAAAGATTTATTTTTCACTTTTTAGTCCATTTTAATAAAGGAGTGTTTTAAAAATGTTTTTTATATACATTTTTATTCATATTTCTCTTGAAAACAATACTTCTGTCACCTGTCCGTATTTATAATGTAGGCGCACTTCTTCCTTTCTGATTAGTCCAATTTCCTTTAATACCACGTTATCTTGATTCTTTTTTTTTTCAGGTCTCTTTGACTGTTAAGGGCAAATGTGCGTCTTTTTCTCGACCATCGACATTAAAGTGAAAAATCTTCTATATATATCCCTTGAAAATGAACACCAAAATTATTGCAATACTTTTCCATCATAGTTGTGCACACATAAGTGTTGAGGTTGAGCGTATTATTTTACATGCAGAACATTTGACGCCGCCTCTCCCGCAACAGCCTCGGTGGCAGTCCGATGGGAACATCCGTCCCATCTCGGTGGTCTGGTTTGAATAGGACTCGGCTGAATGGGTAATATCTCCACCATCGTCATTATCATCGTTTTCACCGCTATAACCAGCGCGCTCTTTCATATACATCGCAGATGTGTACGCGTTATTATAACGTTTCATGAAACCTTCTTGTCAATTGTTGTTGGTATGTTTGTGCGCCTCTATATTGTATGAAGGCTCTGTTATGAAGGGCTTTGCGTCATTCGCCATATTACCAAGAAAGCCGTGTCCGCAAAAAGGAATGAGCTCCTTTAGCTGGTGAGTCATGGATGAACCCCGGTGCAGGACACATCCATAACATTTGCCCGCTCTATATATTTACACTAAGGCTTATCAGCAGGGTATGTATCGTCGCCCTTAACAGACAATGAGCCAGAACCTCTCATCCACTCCATCCAGCCAGCATTGTCCTTTCATCCCATCGTCCTTCATTGTCTTCTTTTGCCTCATACCAAGGTTGACTAAGGACCTTGGCCCACACCACCTCACAACACTTGATCAGCTCTTCCTTGGGCGAGTCGGTAGAGTTGTGGCCTAGCACTCGCTGGGCCTGAGTTCGACTCTCCGGCCGGCTAATGAAGAGTTAGAGGAATTTATTTCTGGTGACAGAAATTCATTTCGCCATAATGTGGTTCGGATTCCACAATAAGCTGTAGGTCCCTTTGCTAAGTAACCAATTGGTTCTTAGCCACGTTAAATAAGTCTGATCCTTCGGCCCAGCCCTAGGAGAGCTGTTAATCAGCTCAGTGGTCTGGTAAAACTAAGGTATACTTAACAACACTTGATCCATGCTGTTAACTATGATAACCTTTTTTGTTAAGTCATCTACCACAAAATTTCTCCCTTTCGGTCCCTCTTACTCATCATAGAATACTCAACATTCACAAAACCTTCCCTTTATTTCCTTTTCTTTCCTCTGCCAAGTTAGTAGATTTATATTAAAATGTTACGGGGGTAGTATTAGGAGTTATTAGGAGTTATTGCTTAGATGCTGCTGCCAGTGCGCCAAGTTGCGAACGGCTTGCTGAGAGGAAATGTCCCCCTTACTAGCAGATGATCCTTTTCCCTTAAGGCCTAAAGCAGTTCGGAACAGTAGGATTCTAGCCACTCTGCCTGGCATAAGAAGCAACAAATAAGTGGGCTATTGGTTTGCAGGCTCGTCCCCTGATTTCATAAGTAAGCTTCAGTGAAGAAATCATACAAATATGGAACAGTAACTTCACATTACTATCAACATGTGTTGGTGTGTGTTAGAGTGTGTTAAAATAAATGCTATAAAGATTTAGCCTTTACAAGAAGTATAAGTTGTTTCACGTACTGACAAATACTTCTGTAATTTTTTGTAAGCAAAAGGCATCCGTAGTGCCCCAGCTTTTTTTGTCTTACTCATTACAGGGCTTATTTTATGCCTCTCATGTGTCTCAGTCATTTTCATAAAATACCCATGCTCCCCCTTAAAACTGATAATGTCCATTATTATGGACAAAGGCTTGGCGCTGTAATTTGATCTATAAAGTTTATGAGATGAAGCAGCTCATTTGACATGTTATTGGAAAATCATTCCAGGAAAAAGCGCATCGGGAGATGATTTCATTAACCGGTGAGGCAAGTGTCGTCGGTTTCCGTTGGCAGTTATTTCTCGGCAAAGAGACGGGGACGGAGACGACGCGCTTTTATTTCGCTTTCAACAGGTTAAGATGTTTTTGTCTTATTTCCTGTCTACGCCTTCAGAAGGTTTCATCATGAATTGCTGCATAGTTTAGTGAGGGATAAATGGAAAGTTAATCACAGCTTACCCAAATGCGTTGATTACCTTGTGAGTTTCTGCAGCAGCTAAATTACCTGAGTCATGAATAGATTTACTATTGCTATGTACGAGTAATTTGCATAAATTTGAATGTATATGGAAATATTATTGGTATATTAATACACGCAGAATGTATGATAAAAAATGGAGTCATGCATAAGAGCAATTACCCTCCCTGCGAGCTAAATACATTGAAGTTATTCCACTTTCAGAGGGAATCTGATTTTCCATTAGTTACTTGTTATTGGGTCTAAGCTTCGAGACTATCTTTTTTTCTGATGGAGTGTGTAATCAATATCCATCTCCCCACTTTGAATTGAAGTGGATGATTCGTTTAGATTTTCATTTTTATCATTACTTATGAAAGGATAAGTTTTTAGGTTTGGATTTTCAGAAATAAGTTTCCTTGACTGACTTGATTAGAATTGCAGACACGACTCTTGTTTTACAAATGGTTCTCAGTTTTCGCCCAAATACATTTAGCAATAAAGGTATTTGTGTGAATCATAACTGCAACCCCCTCTCTCTCTCTCTCTCTCTCTCTCTCTCTCTCTCTCTCTCTCTCTCTGTCTTCCTACAATGTGAAGAGCCTAAGTATGCGTTCGAGTAGCCTTTGTCTTGGTACCAGATCTTTTTCAAATATTGTATCAGGATACAGTGACGGTATTGTATTTTCTGTATTATTTTTTTAGTGAACATTATTCTTTCTGTTAAGCCTTTCCGTCCATTTTCATGGCAGTTTCAAAGGCGTAAAGATATTCGTGTAACTGGACAGCGAGGTAGGTCGAATTTTTTTTTTTTTTTGTCATCCGTGATACCATAAAAGGGATCAGTAGGAAAGTTCAAAATACCCGTTATGACCTTTCATACTTTTATTCGAGCGGAGCGAATATTAGCAGATTTCAAAAATGAATTAGCGGACGGTGTTTCGCTCGAATTTCCACTTTCGTATCCAGGCTGATACTGACATGGCTTTTTTTTATTTTTTTTTTTTTTTTACCGGGATTGATGCCTGTCTGAACTGCAGGAGGATTTGCCACACTTGGCCTTTGCGGTTGTGAAATCAGTTTGTGATGTAAATCAATCAGTTAACGACTTACGTGAGTTTTGGCATCGTCGTCAAAAGTTGTCAAAAGATTTCACGCTCTCAAAGGACTAAAGGACGCCGTTATCACACTACTATCCATTTCAGGGACTGCGAGTCATCGTTTTTCTCAAACATCTTTCAAACTAATCCTTTGATCGAAGTTGTACTTTGACACAGTGTACAAGACACCTCCCGCTAATTTTTGGTAATATAGGGCATTGTCAAATGGTGTTAGTTATGGCGTTTACTCTTGACTTACATGGTGTTTCCAAGCATCGCCAAACTATGCATTCGAACGCCCTTTATCCCCCATCCTCTCCCTCCCTCTCCCTTCCCCTCCTCATCCCTCCCTCAACCAACTTTCCTGGCCTCCCCATCTCCGCCCCCCGCCTTTCTGTCTATGTGGGATAGCGGACGTTCGATGGCGTAGTTTAGGCCTGCTGACTCATGCAACTTTGCCTTTTAAAAGTCAAGAGTAAACGCCTTAGCTAACACCATTTGACAATGCACTATATTACCAAAAAAATAGCGGGAGGTGTCTTGTACACTGTGCCAAAGTACCATTTCGATCAAATAATTAGTTTGAAAGATATATGAGAAAAACGATGACTCGCGGTCCCTGAAGTGGATAACAGTCTGCAGCTTAATGTAAGCAAATCCCTTGTGACTTTAACTATCTGAAGAATTTTTTTTATATATATATTAAACGTTCTATTAGCTTTTCCTAAAACGGCGCCGCCTTGTAGGACAGATGTTCACGTCAAAGGACATCCTCAAGGGCCCATCAGATGACGACCGAAGACGCAGTATGCCAAGTCCCTGGATGGCTATAAATTTAGGCTTAACGACTTACATGCCATCGCTGCCCTTATTAGTGTTCCAGGGCAAAGAGATAGAAGGAGTGACTGAAGGACAGGGGTAAGACGAAAGTCAGTGAAGATACCTGAAAAAAAATACTTAAAAAGAATACAATAAGCAAAGTCGTAAGAGTAATTCATTTAAAAAGTTTGATTTTTATTGCAAACATTCATATGTCGATGTGTATGGATTGTTTCGCAAACCAAAATTTTCTCAACGAAATAATGCATTTGTAAGAGTTTCCAAAATAAATAGGTAATTGTTTACACAACGCTTTCCTTGCGCGAATATGTATAATGTGGCTGCTGTTGGCAGAACGTATTGAATTGCCAGATTTAGAATTTTTAATTTACTAGGGAGGTTTCATGGGAACGCGTCTATACAGATCAGTATTGCTGATAAAACAGAGTAAATAACACTAGTATCATAATAATAATAATAATAATAATAATAATAATAATAATAATAATAAGCAAAACAAAATTTCGTAACGGTTTTGTGCCTTTAAAGTGTATAAAGTTTTCCTGACTCCTTCAAATTAGTATGTAATTTATTTTTACGTTTATGGTCATTCGGTCGTGTAGCACGTCACGAAATAACTTTAATCTAAAAGAAAAAAAAATAAATAGGTATTATGTGTTGAGGCAGATATATACCTCAACACAGACGTTGTGGTCAAGTTACATATTTGACCAGTAGCGGTCGGAGACCGGAGTGATCTCAATTGTCTTGTTCCCAGCTGGCTATAAATTGGGTTTTATAGTCTTAATTGGCCTCGCCTCCAATCCCAGGACACTGCGAAAGCGAATGAAGCAGAAACAACGAATGAAGCAACGAAAGAGAGAAGCATAAGGGATGAGACGTCAATAAGGAACGCAAGTAAGATCTACAAAGGAAAGGTGTGTCCGTGTGTCACTTTAAAAGGAGGTCAGGAACGTTCATGAAAGTAGAGGGTTGTGAAAATCTTGCATTTCCAAGACACAGTGAAGGCATATCGGAACCTCAAAAGTTCAGGCGAAGATGCAATGCGTTACTTCCGTAAAGCAGTTCTCCTTGTATTTTAATTATTTACTCACATTTTTATCTATTTATTCTTTTTTTTTTTCTTTTCTAATAACTGGACTCTTCTTGGTGTGTTCCTGTTACCTTCTGCTACGTCTTTCAAATGAAACCATATTCTTTGGAAGACTGAGTTTCAAGTCAGTGGCCCTTGTGGGTTTTTCCATATTTAAGGAATAATAATAATAATATAGTGCGTGTAAACAAAGAAAAATAGCAAAGCAGCAACTAGGTGGTACAAACAAAAGATAAAAATGACCGTTTCCTCATGGCCCGAGTTGACATATCAGAAACCAACCATTGTTTTAAGAGAAGTTCGATACCGAATTGAATCGTTGGTCACTTTTTCATCGAAGTTTCTGTGGTCTAGAATTAAAAAACTATTTCATAAATTGAATGTTTTCAGCCACGAGAAATCCAAAGTTTTTTACCTTTCCGTGAATAAAATGG
>NC_089752.1:25143000-25228000 GCF_040412425.1 Macrobrachium rosenbergii
TTTTATTATGTAGAATATGTCAAGTTATCAAAAATAACCATAGTTATCCAACAACAGTAGCAACTGCGCCTTAACCACTGAAACCTGCAGACCAATACAAGACTGGTTACTAAACTGGGACATTTGATTTTTCCAACCTAAGTTTATCGCCGACCTGCACATCAGCTTCCTGGCTTCGCGGGACTTTGCGTCTGAGCCACCGAGCTCATCTTCTGTTTGCATTGCATGTGTGTGTCAACCCCAATCTTTGGTGGTTACTTGCTTTCATTACCTCTGCCTGTTTTTATTTTATTCTGTTCTTATTCACTGAAAAGTAATGAATGAATGAATTTTAACAATTTTTTATCGACTGTGTCACAGATAACACTTGATCATGATTTGGTGTAGATTCTGACCTTTTTACCTCACTTCATTTATTGTCATTAAGACTCGTTTATTCGGGAAAAACGAGCTTCTTGGTGTTTGTGAATGAACTCATAAACAACACAGAGCATTCGGGTAACTGTACTAATTGCAACCGTGTTTCTGTGAAGGAAAAAGTAAATAGTGCGCTGTATTTGCGTATCTCTACCAATTGTATTGGCAGAATTTTTGCAGTATCTCATTTTTTGTAGCTTATTTTTTTATTTTTTTCGTTATGTCGTCCTTTCCATTTACGTTTCCTTTATTAGAGAGAGAGAGAGAGAGAGAGAGAGAGGTGGTAGCAATTTAAGCACTCGTCATATTTTTACAAATGCGTAAGTATGTTGATCGGTCCATATTGACGAACTTCAACTCGAGGTATATAATTTTGTTGCAATAACCTGAAGCAAAAGCCGCGAACGTTTTTCTGTTGCCGATGTTCCATCTTCAAATATGATTCGATTTTAATATAAAACTTTTTTAGAAAAGGAAGAAATGTTTTGCGGTCACGCAAGCAATCACGCGGATACCTTCGTCTAAATATACCAGTATTATTTTTTGCAATTTTATAAACCCTAACTTTTGAAACAAAACGTTGATTTTTTTACTCTATAATTGGCAGGCCTCTGATGATTAAATGTCTAATACTGCATCATTAGTTCCTTATTTTTATAACGCGATGAATAGTATTAATCAGTTATTTTTGAACGATGTTTTTTCGGAAAAAAAGAAGAAAGATTATTTATAGCCACAAATCAATGTTCGTACCGTATGCGTAATTTCAACCTGAAAATCGTGAATGAACCCCCTATGCAGGAAGCCTTCGTATGCATTAAGTAAGGTTCTTTATAGCGTCCGTGTGGCCTGTAGCTGCAACCCCTTTCATTCATTTTAGCTCCGTTCATATTCTCTTGCTTCCATCGTACTGTCCACTCTCTTGTAACAATTGCTTCATAGTGCAACTGCGAGGCCTTCCTGCTGTTACACCTTTAAAACCTGTTTACTCTCAATTTTCCGTTCAGCGCTGAATGACTTTCATAGGTACCTGCGCTTGGCTTTTAGCGTAAATTTTATATTCTATTCTATGCAGAAAGCATCCAAAACAGTAGTTGCTTCATGCACCTGCGCAGAGGACTCATTAAAAGCGCATCGAACCCCGTATACACACACTGCACCAATCACGTCTGGTTTATAATCACTCTCACGCTTTCTGTACATTGAGGGCCTTCCTTTCCAGTGCCTTGATTACGATTTTTATCCAGCGGTTTCTAGGTCTTCCTTTCCTCCTCCCTCTTGTCCCTTCCAAAATCTTTACTCATTATTTATGACCAAACGATCTCAAAATACTCTGATCCATTGCAAGGTAGAGGTAACAGCGTTAATGATGCCTCTGCGGATGTGCTGTGGAGGTCTTTTGTGCAGGTCATTCGTCCACGATTCAACATACTAAATCTAAGTTTTGTATTGACCATTGTGTTTTGTTTTGTTTGGGAAAGAGCTCATGTATATATATATGTATATATATATATATATATATATATATATATATATATATATATATATATATATATGTGTGTGTGTGTGTGTGTGTGTATAATATATATATATATATATATATATATATATATATATATATATATATATATATATATATTAGTTATATATATATATATATATATATATATATATATTATTATATATATGTGTGTATATTTCTGTTTTTAGAAGTTGGTCGAGGCGCAAAGCGTTGTCCCTCATTGCATGTCAGCCGCTGGACTGAAAGTGTGATAGCCGGTCATTCGATCATCAAGTTTGTAAAACAAGGACGGAGAAAATGTGTTTCACAATATCGCATAACACACACCGCCCTCAAAGATGAGGAGGACGAGAACAGCCATTTCTTCCCCATTTTATTGAATTTGCGTTGCTGCTCTGCCTCCTACCTTTTCTCCTCCTCCCGTTATTTCATTCCAATATATATATATATATATATATATATATATATATATATATATATATATATATATATATATATATATATATGTATATATATATATATATGTATATATGTGTATATATATATATATATATATATATATATATATATATATATATATATATATATATATATATATATATATATATATAAGGTTTTCCGATAGCCTATTCATTAGCTTTCGCTTTTCGAGTGTATTTTCTCTGAAATATATCAGAATGATGGATTTATTTTATTTTTGTGAAAATCTGGACGTCCGTAAAAATTCAATATGAAGCATGCGATTTCATTTGCAATTATTGTCGGCTTTTGAGCGTTTGAGCACCTCCAAAATTATACTCGCTGACGTGTCAAATCATTAAAAAGTTTTGCTTAATACCGAGCTGGAAACAGATTTAGATAAAATAGAACCTTTATAGTGAATATGCATCGTTGTGTGTACACCAATATCATTTTTATTTTCATATAATAGCTGTACATATTTTTGAGAAATTATTGTTCTATTTTGTGCTTTATGAAATCTCTCTCTCTCTCTCTCTCTCTCTCTCTCTCTCTCTCTCTCTCTCTCAAAAAAAAAAAAAAAAAAAAAGTTACTGTATGCTTTTGTTTGATTCCGTTGACAGAGAATTTTCTAATTCTTGCCGTTGCGTACATCAACACGTGTTGAAATAGCTTAATCATAAGAAAATATTTGGCGATCTACACGTAATCTCTATGTTTGAAAAATGAAGGGAAACACCTGAAGCCCCTTCCCCCCACCCCACACCCCCACTACTCTAGGGGAAATGCGGTCAACTAGAAAAAAAGTATATTTAGATACGTATTTTTTCATATGAGTGCCACCAGTGTTTAATATCATTCAGGTTTGCCAAACCCTATCTGTTTGAAGTCTGTATCTCATCGATAACCAAATCCTGAACCGTCGAAAGGTGATAAATATTTCATAGAAAGCTTCTCTTTGTGCGGGAAGTCTGATTCTTCTGCCCGTTTTGTCTCATGGCTGTTCAAGACTATAGTCCTCTGCGTTTTCAATAGTATCGTTGCCGGAGAGTTTACGTTACTCATCACACTATTATTATTATTATTATTATTATTATTATTATTATTATTATTATTATTATTATTCAGAAGATGAACCCTATTCATATAGAACAAGTTAAGATACCTTGGTAGTTTAACCAGACCACTGAGCTGATTAACAGCTCTCCTCTAGGGCTGGGCCTGAAGGATTAGATTTATTTTTGACGTGGCTAAGAACCAATTGGTTACCTAGCAACGGGACCTACAGCTTATTGTGGAATCCGAACCACAGTTTAACGAGAAATTAATTTCTATCACCAGAAATAAATTCCTCTAATTCTTCATTGGCCGGTCGGAGAATCGAACGTTGGTCCAGCACGGTGCTAGCCGAGAACGATACCGACCCGTCCAATGAGGAACTCTTTCATATAGAACAAGCCTAAAGGAGCCACTGACTTGAAATTCAAGCTTCCAAAGAATATGGCATTCATTTGAAAGAAATTACACAAAATAATAGGAAATACAGAAGGAAGAGCAGTACATAAGTACAAAGTGAATTGTTAAAGGGTACTGATGCATTGCATTTTGCCTCGAAGTTTTGAGGTTCTAATTGCACAACATCCTTAAGGAGACTAGAGAAAGGTGAAAGATGACTTCAACCCAATACTCGGCGTTTTTTTTTCTATGTATTTTCCTCTTTTATATTTCTGTAAATGGCAGTTTGATGTTATGTGGGTATTTTTTTTTTTTAATATTGCAGTTTTTGGTTTTTAAGCTGGTGAGTTTTATTTTCAGAAAAAAAATTTTTTTTATGGTTGGGTGATGAATGTAGTATACAAGAATGCCTTCTCTCGGTAATCTAATAGACATGCGGTATTTGAATTTAAAAGCAAAAGTAACACGAAAACTATATATTTATATCTCTGCTACGTCTACCTCGATGACAGAGGTAATATTCAGAAACATGGGCTCTCATGTGTTAATTTTCGATTTTATGGCATATTTAATTCATAAATATACGCAAATGCGCATATCCCAAAAGTATTTTAACTGGCTCAGGGATTTCGTAACAGTAAGGGAATTTAAATGAAAGCAAATATATATGTAAAAACTTTTAGTATGGAACTGTGACATGAATATGAAGGAGATCTGCTATTTAATCCTCTTACCTACATCTAAAATCACCATGTAATAAAAGATCGTAGAGATGTCATCTATTCATTGTTTACATTATATTCTGTTATGCCGTTACAAGGATCACGGAAGGAAATATTAAAAGACAAAAGAACCTAGCGCTTTCGTGTGTTTGTTGTACACTTCTTCAGGGTACAGTACGATTGTTTGTTACTAGTATGTATGTATGTGTATATATATATATATATATATATATATATATATATATATATATATATATATATATATATATATATATATGTGTGTGTGTGTGTGTGTGTGTGTGTGTGTGTGTAGGTAATGGATGTATGCGTTGTGTGTATACAATGAAGAGGTGTATATCAAATACACGAAGTCGCTAAGTACTCATACCTTTAAGTATTACATTGTGGCTTTGCAGGATTATAATCTGTATACAAATGTGGAAGTGGTAAATGGATTTGTTCTTTTCTGACCTTCTTCCTTGTTCTCCCCACACCCAAAAATGACCGCCATGCCTGAAAGCTTTTCGTTTCCTGAGTATAAACTTTTTTTTTTTTTTTTTGCATTAGAGCTTATATTCCAAGTTCTGTCGAAGACATTAAGGACGTAGTTTTAATAATCACAAACTGGGAAGACGTAATGGTCGTCATAAGAAGACTCAGAGGGTTACGCAACATGCAAATTGTTGTAATTATAAGATTAAAATACCTTCGTTGATGACTTGAAGTTGATGACCGAATTAGAGAAAGAGTGAAAAAGTGGAGTCGTTAAAAAAAAAGCTACAATTAGCTTAATGAGATTCGCTTGACACATTCATACATCCAAAATGTTGGGTTAAACATTTTGTAATTCTCCTGATGAGTCAGATGCTGCGAGGTTATGCACTTACCATGATAAAGAGTGAATTTTGTAGTGTTTGTTTACCGTCCGCCTGTCACCTAAATAGAAGTGGATTAAGAAAATTGAAACGCGAGGTTAATGACAATGTAGTTAAGAGAGAGCGTGTTTATTTTTATTAGATGGCAAACACACACGCGAGCGCGCGAGAGCTCGTACGAAACCGAGCATTCCTCCAAGAACACGGCTCAGGTCTATTCCTGTTAATGACACTTGTTTCTTTATAGATCAGACTATTTTAAAGAGGAATAACTTTTATCGTTAAAATAAAAATCCTCTGCGCTTGGTCTAAGGTTTAAGGGAAGCCATGAATAATGAAGACAGACTACTAGCATATTTAAATATATAATAACTAACCAATCGCTCCAGCCTCTCGTATTTTGAACTACGTTCGTTTTATCGTTCCTTCGTTTCAGTAAGTGTTTCGGCCCATATCCTTTCTCATAATTTATTACCCACCACTCCTCCACGAAAAGTTTGACTTTTTACAGTTTTTCTTAATCCGTTTCCTTGTAAACCATCGCAAAACAGTTTTCTTTCACAAGTCTGTCCGACAAAATCTCTCCATTTCCCGTAGTTTCAATCACAGGTTTATTTACGGTTATCTCGTCTAAGCTCTCCTAAGAAATTCCTTTGTTAATATCATTGTACTTTAATGTCAAATATGGAAGCACTCTAAAGCTCTCCTATTAAAGTCCTCAGTTAATATCGCAGTAATTTAGTGTCAAATATGGAAGCACTAAAGCTCTCCTATTAAATTCCTTAGTTGATATCGTTGTAATTTAGTGTCAAATATGGAAGCACCAAAGCTCTCCTATTGAATTCCTTAGTTAATATCGTTGTAATTTAGTGTCAGATGTGGAAACACTAAAGCTCTCCTGTTAAATTCCTTAGTTAATATCGTTGTAATTTAGTGTCAAATATGGAAGCACTCTAAAGCTCTCCTGTTAAATTCCTTAGTTAATATCGTAATTTAGTGTCAAATATGGAACCCTTAGTTGATATCGTTGTAATTTAGTGTCGAATTTGGAAGCACTCTAAAACTCTCTTATTAATTTCCTTAGTTAATATCGTTGTAATTTAGTGTCAAATGCGGAAGCACTAAAGCTCTCCTATTAAATTCCCTAGTTAATATCGTTGTATTTAGTGTCAAATATGGAAACACTACAGCTCTCCTATTAAATTCCTTAGTCAATATCGTTGTAATTTAGTGTCAAATATGGAAGCACTCTAAAGCTCTCCTATTAAATTCCTTAGTTAATATCGTTGTAATTTAGTGCCAAATATGGAAGCACTCTAAAGTTCTCCTATTAAATTCCTTAGTTAATATCGTCGTAATTTAGTGTTAAATATGGAAGCACTCTAAAGCTCTCCTAAGAAATTCCGTAGTTAATATCGTTCTATTTTAGTGTCAAATATGTAAGCAATGTAAAGATTTCCAAAGAAATGCCTGAGCTAATATCGTTGTATTTTAGTGTCAAATTAGTGTCAAATATGGAAGCATTCTAAAGCTCTCCTATTTAATTCCGTAGTTAATATCGTTGTAATTTAGTGTCAAATATGGAAGCACTCTAAAGCTCTCCTTTTAAATTTCTCATTTAATATCGTTGTAATTTAGTGTCAAATATGGAAGCGCTCTAAAGCTCTCCTAAGAAATTCCGTAGTTAATATCGTTGTATTTTAGTGTCAAATATGTAAGCAATCGTAAGCTTTCCTAAGAAATTCCTTAGTTAATATCGTTGTATTTTAGTGTCAAATATGTAAGCAATCTAAAGCTCTCCTAAGAAATTCCGTAGTTAATTTCATTGTATTTTATTGTCAAATATGAAGCACTCTAAAGCTCTCCTATTAAATTTCTTAGTTAATATCCTTGTAATTATTTAGTGTCAAATATGAAAGCACTTTAAAGCTCTCCTTTTAAGTTCCTAAGTTAATATCGTTGTATTTTAATGTAAAATATGGAAGTAATCTAAAGCTTTACTAAGAAATTCCTTAGTTAATATCGTTGTATTTTAATGTCAAATATGGAAGCAATCGAAAGCTCTACTAAGAAATTCCTTAGATAATATCGTTGTATTCTAATGTCAAATATGGAAGCACTCAAAAGCTCTCCTAAGAAATTCCTTAGTTAATATCGTTGTACTTTATTGTCAAATATGGAAGCATTCTAAAACTCTTCTAAGAAATTCTGTAGTTAACATCGTAATTTAGTGTCAAATATGGAAGCACTCTAAAATAGAAGTTTTTACCATCTGCTTTCAATCTGTAAATTCACTCTGTTCGTTACCAGTGTATTTCCTCGTGTTGGAAATTTCTCATGCCTGTGCAGTTCCTGTTCTCGTTTTCAACTCAAAATGTTCATGATAAAATTTTGCCCCAGGTGCATCGTTGAATACGTGCTCCTACTTTATGTGGCACTGTGATTATGGAAGTCACGTTAGTACGATTGTTTGATACTAGTGTGTATATATATATATATATATATATATATATATATATATATATATATATATATATGTGTGTGTGTGTGTGTGTGTGTGTGTGTGTGTGTGTGTTAAACATTTCCAGAAGAAAGAAAAACGGTTGTGTTATTCTCACCTGCTTCGTTTCATTAGTTACTTAGCCATTTTCAGACAACTTATACAAAGTGTTACACATTCATAATATATATACAGTATACGTATATATATATATATATACATATACATTTATACATATATATATATGTATATATATATACCTGTATATATATTATGTGTCTGATATTTTGTATCAGTCCTCTGAAAATGGCCTAATTGGCAATAAAGCCGAAACCAGTCAGATCTAAACTGTTTTTTATTCATATATATATATATATAGTATATATATATATATATATATATATATATATATATATATATATATATATATATATATATATATATGGCTTAATTAGCTATGTAGCTGACACTTGTCAGGAACCAAACAACCGTTTTTTTTTTTTTCTTACCGGTTATGTTTGATATATTAAATCGCGTGTAAGGATGATTCTGATATATGGCATATATATATATATATATATATATATATATATATATATATGTATATATATATGTGTGTTAAAAGGATCATTACCTGCAAAATGAAGTTACCTTAAAAAAACAATTTATGTAAAAAAAAAAAAAGGCCAAAGAATATGTAGGTAATAACAATGTTCTTTTCTCCTCTTTAAGGTTGGTGTTCCACGTGGGTCGATGGACCTTATTTCATGGACTCCCCTGTCAACGTGACTGTGAATGAGGGATCTCACGCGTTCCTGCCGTGCAGGGTGGCGAACCTAGGTGATAGATCGGTGAGTGGACTCCTCGTCGATAATTTTATGAATATTAAACATATCTTAGCGCTACTTACAGCATACATAATACATATGTTAAACATTTGTTAACGCTACTCATATCATAATAGCTATGTCAGACATTTGCTATCGCTACTCATTTCATAATAAATAAATGTAAACATTCTGCTCCTCTCAAGGGAATAACAGAAAGTTAACGATTATGGAAATGATAATTGCTAAGTGTTGCGGGACTATATTTACATATCCCATGTAAATGAGATTTATGTAGGAGATAAAACTAAAATGATTGATTATTCCACTTGACTTTTATTGTTACATTTATGTAAAATACCTGTTAAGTATAACGCATTTAGATAACCTTCAAGGTCACAATAGGCGGCATAATTGTGGAAAGTTATGAGACTATGATTAAAATAGCTGACTGTCGAATTCGAAACTCAAGATCATTATCTGCTTAACAGTCTTGTCTTTAGACGAGTCAAGGAATTGTAATTAAATTATAGATACATACATATATATATATATATATATATATATATATATATATATATATATATATATATATATATATATATATATATATATATATACAGTATATGTATATATATATATATAGTTAGATTACGTGTGTGTATATATATATATTTATATATACACACACACATACATTACACATTACACACATTAATATTGAGTTATATATATATATATATATATATATATATATATATATATATATATATATGTGTGTGTGTATGTGTAAAGAAGAGCGTTTAACAATTTTGGATTACAAAAAAGGGGGTGCCTTCCATATGAGAAAATTGGCTAAAGCAAGGCTTGACAAATGACGTGTGAATTTCTGAATGAAATTGACACTGCTTCCTTACAAATGGGACTAGTTTGTGACAGCAGTGATTAGACCCTCATAAGCTGGAGATGCGTAAAAAGAGCGCCCAGTCTTTCACTGGAAGTATTATTAGTTAGACTAGTAAGAGTCAGTTTTGTTCAAAACACTGAGCCGTTCAATTTTATATTTTTCTGTAATTACGTTGGTCATGATATGAATTATTTTGTACAAATGTCATAAAAATCAAAGTTCTCAGAGCAGCATCCAGAGGAAGACGGAGCAAATAAAGGTTGTCTAAATTCTGTATAAGGGTTTTGACGGCCAACCGAAAATCTAAAATTTCTCTAAGCCCGCTCCCGAGTATAAATATGACGTAATCGTGCCCCTGGCTTCATTCACCTTTTGGTAAATGGTAGGGAGTACCACCGAAACGTTAAGGAACAAATGAACTTTGGACAGCTGTTTTGTAATTTATACCTGCTGCTATAAAGAAACCCATTCGAGAGATTGAGGAACTCAACGGCATTCATACGGCCATCCTGTTTAATGAAGTTCGTTTGAAAGAGGGTCTTCTTCCTAGAAATAAAATCACTAAAAAGGAACGAAAAATATGGAAAACTGAGAATTAGTGTATGAATAATATATATACATATATATATATATATATATATATATATATATATATATTATATATTAGTATATATACATATGTATATACAGTATATGTAATACACACACACACACACACATATTATATATATATATATATATATATATATATATATATATATATATATATATATTTTGTTGTAGATGAACTATGCACGGAATTACAATGATACAGCAGTGGTAGAGAAAAGAGAAAGTGAAACTAGACTTACTCTATTAAATGTTTGCAGGAGGATAAGTTAAGGTAATTTTGTGAGCTACAGCAAGTTTGCGAGGCTGAATTGAAACATGGGAAATGGATAGGTGTTTGGGAGTAAATACAAAGATGGTAGGATGAGAGAAGAGATGGACCACAGAATGGGTGCGGTAAGAAAAGTAGCAGGGTGTTTACTAAAGTTTGGGAAGAGATTTTGAGTGTCTGTTTAAAGCAAGGAGGGCACGTATGACAGTGAAGAGTAGATATCGAATTCCAATAAGAGCGAAAGGTTAAAACTACTGAGATGATTTTTTTTCTTCGTGTTAAATGCCGCTTTAGAAGAGCTGAAAAAGTGATAAATGTATAGAATATGCTGAAGTTGAAAAAAGGTTAGCGTAGGCGAAAGAATAGATCAAAATATTTTGAGCTGATCTGGTCATGTGGAAAGAACGGAGGACGTAGGCATCTGAAAACAGGTTTATTAGGAAGGTTTCAAACAGTCTAGGTTGCTGGTGAATTAAGTTTCAGGGAGTACGATTGTGCGTGCAAGATAGTGTACAGTATGTAGTGGCAAATGTGAAATCTTCTTCGCAAGGCAGTTAACCCAGTATTCAGCAGTTAATGTATAGCGATGGTAGAAATGGATTTTATCATACATTAACCTGTGTGATGAGCTAACATTCTTAAAATATTCTTCTGCATCTCTAAGACAGAATTTGCTATAGAATGTTGTTGCGCCAATTTTTTTACTCCTTTTATTTTGATCAGCCCATCCCTTAGTATAAGCTAAGAAAGTATAATCTTAAACAGTATGAAAATGTCTGTGGGACTGTAAGAGGTATATTAAGTAATCACCTTATATATTTTTGTCAGTCATGGTTCATTTTTCGAATATAGCGGAGTATTTTTCCCTTCATATATCAAGTTTTGATGGGAAGATTCCGGAAAAGTTATCCCACTGTCGGATCTTAAGCTTCCTACCACCCGAGCTCCACGGCAGAAAGACGATAAATCTTCTGTCTGAAATGGATTTTTATTTTTTCAAGGAAACCGGTCGTTTAGCTTTTCGCATACTTTTTATCTCCTCACATGTTGCGGGAATATGAATTTTCGTTGTATGAGTTCGGCTCAAGCTCATCATCACTCACGCGGTGCACTGTAGGCATTACTTAAGGTTCTTTGCAGCACCCCATCGGCCCCTAATTGTAACCCCTTTCATTCCTTTAACTATATCTCCGTTCATATTCTGCTTCTTCCATCTAACTTTCCACCCTCTCCTAACCAATGTATTCCTGTATCAAGTAGGTGTGATTCTAGTTTTTATAAATATTTTTCATTGCTTCAGAATTTCAGGGAAAATTGATTTCTAAATATATCTGCCTCTAGAGGTAAAGAAAGGTAAGGTTGGAATTTGGAAGCCTATATACATTTTGTTATTTCCAAATTGATGAGTTCCGTAATATAATTTTTCTCATTGTACGTGACTGCCAGTATTTATTTAATACAATATTTAACAAAACTAATGTTCTGTGCATGTTATCGCACATTATTAATTTCTGTGAAAACATGTAACTTTAACAACAACTTCGTTGTTGTTATTAATCCTTAGAACAATATTTTTATTTTACACCAAGCTGGACTTGTGCCAGTGACTTACAGTTTTTGGTCCTCCCTTCTGAAAATCACTATATCCGCTGTTTGGTGCTTTCATTGTACTTATGCATAACTAGCATATGTGTTATATATGATAACGGTTACCATTCTGAAAAATTGCCAACCTTAATGGAATTTTTTAAAATTAATTTTCTATTGTGTATCGTTCCCACGCAGTCCTAATTATGCTTTTATATCCTTCGTTTTTTAGTAAAAATACGAAGATGTCCATTTGGCTCTCAACACTCGTAGTGGAAGAATGTTTATTGGATGGAAACTGCATTTTTGCATCATGGGAATGCAGTGGCTGAAAAGTTATGATATTTTGCGATTATTAAAAAAATTGTGTTATTGCTTTTTATTTCCAACGAAAGATATTTACATATATATATATATATATATATATATATATATATATATATATATATATATATATGATACAAATATATATATATATTGAATTGCAATCATATTTATACCCTTGTGAGACTGACACACACACAGCTACATACATACGTACATACACACACTTTATATATACATATATATACATATATAAATATATATATATGTATATATACATTATAACATTATATATAATATGTGTGTATATATAAAATGTGTGTGTTTGTATGGATGTATGTATATAGGTGTGTGTGTGCGTGTGTGGCAGTCTCACAAGGATATAAATATGATTGCAATTCAAAATAACTGATTTTCACGTCCATTCTCCCACGCTAGATGGCAGGACGAAGAATAAAAGGCAGACCAAATGAGATTTGGGAATGAGTTTGGACGCGTACAGAGGTTTACGGGAGAGGGAATCAGATGGCTCATAGTTACACCATCGGTGGATGGATAGCTGTTATTTACATGAGAAGGATAGTGCATCGATATCCGTGTCTGCACCTGGGAATATTTAGTGAAAGACAAGAGAGGGCGAGGTGATGGGAATATTTAGATTTGAGCAAAGCTTTCTGGTAGGTTGGCTGTGGATAAATGTGTTGCCAAGTGGCTAGATTTTCAGTGGTTGTCGTGATGAACACAAACATTCAGCATAATTTAAGCTGGATAACGATCTTTCCTGGGACTCATGAAGGTAACTCAAAGTTGCACCAATGAAAAAAGAAATCAAGTAATTAGTATTAGCGAAAGTTTAAGATTATGTAAAGTGGGCAGTCATGATTTGACCTGTTGTAACTGAACAATAGACTTTCGTAAGCAGAATGGTTTTGTGGTCCTTTGATGTGTTGTAGATGCAGACCTGAATGGTAAGTTACCGTTTTTATAGTGGCTTTTAGAGCACATCCATTTAAAAGAAGAGAATGTTTAACCTCTTGTTTTGTTCAACATGAATTTCAACCTTGTGATGAGCCACACATCATAATATGATCACCCTGATATACATCCTTAATCCGCCCCCCCTTAGTAAGATCTGTACTGTTTGCCAAAGAAGTGACATTAGGCGTGATTAGCAATAAATACAAGGATAAAAGGTAGTTTAGTAAGGGGATTTCTGATCACTCCACCAAATACAAAGTCGTTCTGTATATGTGCTTTCCGTCATCACAGGGCATAAATACTGTCAGATAATCCATGTACATTTGGCAAAGAGGATGCAGTTAATTTCTGTGTTATTCAGTATATTGCGTGTTCTTATATTAACCCAGATTTCAGCAAAAATTTGATAATGGGTGAGGTACAAGACGTGAAGAATCTTACAAGAATGTTATCATCTTTCGTATAAACTGAGATATGGTTCTGCTAAAATTCCTTCCTCGTTACTTTTTAACTTGACCAAAATGACATATTTAAGCTCACATAAAGTTGACTCTAAGGATTTGCTGTAGGAAGCAATTTTCTGTTGAGTCAGTTCAGATGATGGTTAACTGCTTATTTTAGGCAGTCCGAAGTCCACAAAATAGTAGCTGTTTTTAGAGGATCTACCTAAATGTTTTTACCGTATTATCATAAACTGTTCTGTTAGTGAGTGGCAATCCTATAGGTATTATACTTCCTTCCCCTGCCATTCAGCATTTTGTAAGCATTATGTTTTCTGAAATATTTCTTGAAAATCAGATAAGTGTTTAAATACCTGAAGATAAGTATGGCCTTAGTATGTTTTCTAAAATATTTCTTGAAAACCAGGTAAGTGTGTAAATACCTGAAGATAAGTATGGCCCTAGTATGTTTTCTAAAATATTTCTTGAAAATCAGATAAGTGTTTAAATACCTGAAGATAAGTATGGCCTTAGTATGTTTTCTAAAATATTTCTTGAAAACCAGATAAGTGTTTAAATACCTGAAGATAAGTATGGCCCTAGTATGTTTTCTAAATTATTTCTTGAAAATCAGATAAGTGTTTAAATACCTGAAGATAAGCATGGCCTTTGTGTGTTTTCTAAAATATTTCTTGAAAACCAGATAAGTGTTTAAATACCTGAAGATAAGTATGGCCTTGAAGTCTAAGGAACATCTTGTTTTAAGATAACAATTAAAAAGTAGTTGACAATAATTCAGGTAGCAAGACTGATTAAACCAATAATAGTACTTGTGAATGTCACTTAAAATTAATTCCTATTTATCAAAAGGAGATTTTCAGAGTAACGGCATAATGTTATTTACAATTGTCTTGGCTCTCCGCACATGCAGTATATCTGGAAAAAGATAGAGGGGAAACTTGCACAATACTTATGGGTTAAAAATGGTGATTATTTCTTTATATCGTTAATCGTTTGGCAACGCTTCAGTTTTAAACCCCGTGTGCAGAAAACATCCACAACTTTAACTGCTGTATAAACCTAAACACAAGGCTTGTCAGAAGCATATCGAAACCTCAAGGCCCACAGCACCATTTACCTCTGTCTTTCCTTTTCAATGGTTATTTCACCCCATCCGGTGCTTCTTAGTCTTCCATGCGTGCCACACACACACACACACACACACACACACACACACACACACACACACACACACACACACACACACACACACACCTTTTTCCATTTTCCTTTCAGACTTTTGACACTTTTCCCTCAATAAACCGTCACTTTCTTCCCTTATCATTTATTTTGTTGTATTGTTTATCATCCAAGTCAATATCGTAGTGTAAAACAATATAGGTATACTAAATAATGTTATGCTTATGCATCTGTAATTCGTATAGTACATTCGCCTTCATCACCATTGCCTTTATACATTGGAATAATTTTGCCTTTCGTCTATTCGATCAGAACTTTTCCCTTATACAGATAGATGTACCTTACAAACCTTGGTTAGCCACTCGCTCATGCTATCACCACCATACCACAGCATTTCACTTTTCGTCGCATGAATTCCTGATTTCTTCACCCTCGTCATTATGCTCCTTGCGTCCTCAGTAGTTACTTCCACAAGCATTTGTTACTTACACTAACCATGACCACTAATGCTTCACTCACCTCCACTTCCGTTCTTTCTTCAGCGCTTAACAGAAATTCAGAAAATACTCACTTCATCGATACAGGACTGCTTTCACTTCAGACAGCATCCGTACATTTGCATCTTTTATTCTAAGATCCATTTGCCGATTAACCTTTTTACCTCCTGTAGAACAACTTCCTGTGCTTCACAAAGAGATTATGCTAATCGGTAAAAGAATTTTTTGTTTTGGTGCTATAATAAATTTCTTCCACTCGCAAGTTTTACAGTGGTTTCAGTAAGCTATAAACTCAAAAAGTAAAGACATTAGCTGAATAACAAATATATTGAATGAATGCTCATAAAGCAAAGGGAGGAAACCCCTAAGAAAACTTGTTATTGGTGAGTAATAGTTTTTTTACGAAAGTGCAGGGATTTTTAGCGTCCACGATACTTATCTTTAACATTACACACTAAAAAAAAAAGCCGCAGTGTATTTCTTACCGTGATGCCCACATTTTTAATAATTTATAATAATTGAAAAGCTTTCCTCAGATCTTGAGTGTTTATGCTGTAAAAGCCAACAGAAATTGCATAGGCTTACGCGTGTGTACTGCTTTTCAGTCACTTATCTTGGTGAAGTCTGACATATATATATATATATATATATATGTGTGTGTGTGTGTGTGTGTATATACATATATATATATTTTTTTTTTTTTTGCGGATTTTCAATATACTCTTAGCAGTATTGTAACATTGTTAATAAAGTTATTTTAATTATTAGGTTTGTTACCTCCTACCGAGTATCCCGCTTCTGCAGGTTAATCAATTTACCGAAAACACCGACGAAATAGAAAATGTATACCCCGTTCCTCAGGTAATCGCAGACTCATCCCATTTTTTCTCTTTTTTTCGACTGCAGGTGACGTGGATGCGTAGGAAGAACTTACATATCATAACTGCAGGGATGCTCACTTATTCTCCGGATGATCGATACAGGGTAAGACTTGCTATCCACTATCCTCTCTGCATATTTCAATTTAGATATCTGTTTTTCTCTGTCTCCCTCTCTTTTATTTAAACATTGATGGATTTTCACAGTAACGGTCAACTTTATGGAATCAGCAGTAAAATCATGTGTTGTTAATTTTGATAAGTGTGAAAAAAATTTTAACAGTGTGCTTAACCATGCACGTACACACAAACAGACACACATATATATGTGTGTGTGTTCGTGTTTGGTATATATTTGTTTGTTTATATGTACATGTGTATATATATACATACATGCATAAACTCATATGTGTTTGATATATATTTGTTTATTTATATATAATATACATATGTATATATATACATACATACATGCATACACTCATATAATATATGTACATATATTATATGTACATATGATGTTATATACCGGAATTTTAATGTTTTGCGTGTGTTGCATTCCCAGATTCTGGGTGTGTAAAACATATCGGGCTATGGGCCATGTACCTATATTAGTTTTTGTGCTAGTTGTTGATTCGTTCGTAAGAGTTTAAACCTTCATTTTCACCCTTCCTCAAACAAGAGTTGATTACTGGGATACACCTTAACATAACCTTCCCTAAACTAATGTAACCTAGGATGTCTTGCCCAGCCTGGGCCGGATACCCCCTTTACTTTGCATAAAGAGATGCAGCTTAACATTCTTTATCCTAATCTAACCTTGGGTGTTGTATCAATCCTGACCGCGAGCTGCCGTTACCGTATTGCACGGAAATTTGATGTGACGTTGCGGTGAACGGCTTTATTCTAAATCATATAGCCCACAATTACAGTCTTGCATGTGGAGGAAATAGTTTCATCACTCCAGCATTAAGGTAGCTACCAAGGCTACAGATACGGATTCCAGGTGAGGCACCTCTTGGCAGCGTTCCAGAATAACCGAAGGCGAAACAGTTAGGCACTTTGATTCTTGTGGAAAAACCTCCCGGTTAAATTTCTGTGATCCAGTTCAGCAGTGTATACGTATATATATTTGTGTATATATGTATGTCTGTGTCCTTTTTTGTATAAGGTTAAGGGTAATGAAAAAAACTATAATAATTATAGAGTATAGGGACATAACATTACTTAGTATACCATGGAATACGAATATATTAGTTAGGAGGTTGATTAAGAAAGCAGAACCGCGGACGGAAGGATTGGTAGACGAAGAACATTATATAATTAAACAAGGAAGAGGGTCTGTGGATCAACGTTTTTGTTGTGAAAAAGTTATGTGTAAAGATTCAAGGCAAAATAAATAAAGGTGCACGGGGCATACGCAGATCTAGGTAAAGGTTATGCTACAACCGATAGAGTGGTAATGTCGAGGGTATTGGCGATTCTTTTGTATAAAAGATATAAGTTGTTAAGAGGGACTAAAGTTTTTATGATAAAAGCGAAGGATGCCTCATGTGATTGATGATTGATTTTGTGGCAGCGGGTCTGAAACAAAAGTTATGTTTGTCTCCATAACTCTTAATATCTTTATGGACAGAGTAATGCAAGAGAGTTGTGAGAAAGTTTATAAGAAGTGGTGCAACGCTGAGGGATAAGAAAATAGGTCATGGAATGTCTGATGCTTGCAGATGATACTGTCCTGATTAGAGATACTGAAGAGAAATTGCTGATACTAATGAAAGATTCTGGAAAGTGTTTGCAAGATAAGAGAGTAATTGTGGAATGAGAGTGAGATTATGATTATTGTAAAGAAGGAAGATGGAGTAATAAATGTTAATATAGATGGTGGGAGAAGGGAAGCGGTCGATTCATATATAGGTATATGGGAGTAAATATAAAGGATGAAGGTAGAGACTACTGAAGCCATGATTGAAACAGATGAAGGAATGTTGGGCCATCACCTCGTTATAGAAGTGAAGTGTGGATGTTGAATTTGAATGAGAATAAAACAGTTTTAATTACTGAAGATGAATTGTTTAGTAGATTATGTTAAGGTAGAGACTTTGAATGATGAAAGTTTAAATATGTAAAAGAACTGGTAAAAATAAAAAGTTGGTGGAGGTAGAAGGGTGAATCAGCCTGAAGTGGGTTTGGCCATGTGGGAAAAGTGGAGTACGGTATGTTGGTAAGAAGAGTGTTTAATTCAGAAGTGTAATACGGAGATTAAAACCTAGACACGGCTGTACAGATGGTGTGGAAGATGTATAGGACAAGAACTTTAAAATCCACTGCTGATGACTGTTTTGTGTAGGTGCATGAGAGGTGCAATGGCTGATTTTTGTAGGTGTAAGGAGAGATGTAGACTGTTTTGTGTAGGTGTGCAGAGGTGTAGGACTATTTTTGTGTAGTTGTATGAGAGGTGCAGGCCTTTTTTTGTTGTGTATGAGAGGTTTAGGAGTTTTGTAAGGGTGTATGAGAGGTGTATGTCTGTTTTGTAGGTGGGAGGTGCAGGACTGTTTTGTATAGGTATATGAGAGAGGTGTAGGACTGTTTTGTAGGTGAATGGAGGTGTAGGACTGTTTTGTGTAGTTGTATGACAGGTGCAGTACTGTTTTGTGTAGGTGAATGAGAGGTGTATGAGCTTTTTATAGGTGTATGAGATGTATAGGGCTGTTTGGTGAAGTTGTATGAGAGGTGTGGGACTGTTTTGTGTCTGTGTATGAGAGAGTTTAGGCTGTTTTGTGTAGTTGTATGAGAGGTGAGGACTGTTTGTGTAGGTGTATGAGAGGTGTAGGAGCTTTTTTCATAGTGTATGAGACGTGTAGGACTGTTTGGTGTAGGTGTTTTGAGAGATGTATGACTATTGTGTAGGTGCATGAGAGGTGTATGACTTTTTGTGAAGTGTATGAGAGGTGTATAACTTTTTTATAGGTGTATGAGAGGTGGATGACTGTTTTGGCGAAGGTGTATGGCAGGTAGGACTGTTTTGTATAGATGCATGAATATTTTATGTATGTGTATGAGAGGTGTATGAGTTTTTACAGGTGTAAGGAAAGGTGTATGCCTGTTTTGTGTAGATGTAAGAGAGGTGTATGACTGTTTTTGTAGAGGTGTAAAAGGTGTAGGACTGTTTTTGTGTAGGTGTATGAAAGGTGTATGACTGTTTTGTGTAGGTGTATGAGAGGTGTAGGACTATTGTATAGGTGTTTGAGAAGTGTATGAATATTTTGTGTAGGTGTATGACTGTTTTGTATAGGTGTAAGGAAAGGCTTAGGACTGTTTTGTGTAGGTGTAAGAGAGGGGTTATGACTGTTTTGTATAGGTGTATGAGAGGTAGGACTGTTTTGTGTAGGTGTATGAGAGGTGTAGACTTTTTGTATAGGTGTGTATGAGAGGTGATGGATATTATGTGTAGGTGTATGGAGAGGTGTAGGACTTTTGTATAAGTGTATGAGAGGTGATGAATATTATTATGTGTAGGTGAGAGGTGTAGGACTGTTTTATGTTGGTGTATGAGAGGTGTAGGACTGCTTGTGTAGGTATATGAGAGGTGTATGAATATTTTGTGTAGGTGTGTGAGGTGTATGGCTGTGTTGTGCAGGTGTATGACTATTTTGTGTAGGTAAGACTATTTTGTGTAGGTGTATGAGAGATGTATGACTCCTCTTTGTGTAGGTGTATAAGAGATGTATGAGGCTACTGGTAGGAAAGTTTCATAAATGGGCTCATACCTTGATTTGATATTTAAAGCTTTAGCAATGTGGAGATGACGACTGCCTCCTGATTTTCTCAGAGCTACACCTTTCCGAGAAAATCTTGAATATAGAAGAAAAATATATATGTGTGTATGCGTGTATGCATATATATAAGTGTGTACGACATAGAGAGAGAGAGGTTGAGAGGTGCGTATGCATTGATGTTTGTCAGCTTAAGTGCATTTTCTCATGCGTACATTAGAGTAGTGCTTATGCTGTTCCTAAGGCGGCCTTCGTTCTTTGCTGTTGTGTATTTCTTGAATTCGAGATTCGCAAAATCTCCAGCCCAGCTTAGTTTTTTTTTTATATATGTGTAGTATGTCCCCCGATTTTCCCTCGGGCCATTAAAACGGCACTGAGCAAAATTGGAATTTAGTGGTTTTTGTCAGTGTTTTTATTTTCATTTTATTTTTATTTTTTTATTTTTGCTGAGGGTGGCTATTTCGGTGTGGTTTCCGTTTCGTAAGAGTAAATATTTGGAAACTGAGTTTATATTTTCCAATTTCGAATAAAAGACTGGTTATTGTAGATGAAACCACTTCAAAATTTGTTTGTGACTACGAAACCGTTTAGTTTTAAAGCATGATATCAAACTTTATCGGCGTATAATCAGTTGGCTGTATTAATCATAGGACGGTTCAGAAACATCGTATTTTGTTTGTTGTGAGTAATCTGAGGCAGTGAATAAAATGTATGATAAAATCAATACTATCACTTAAAATAAATAATTGTAGTTCCCAGGATATATGTAGTTGGTCTGTTTTTGGTAAGTTATTCAAGTCTGATTGTATTGGGTTTTGTATTTGTTTAAAATATATGTGTGCGCCTTTTATTCTTATACAAACCAGTAAGGTGTATTTAGTATCACGAGATTTTGTACAACTCTCATGTTATTAAAGCTGGGAAGCCAGGGAGCACGAGAGCAGTATTACGTTACTTAACTTACTAAGAAAAGTGTGAATCTTTAATGAGATTCTTCCTTAGGAGCACATATTTATATTTTAAGATATTATCTAAATAGGCCTTGTGGAATATATGCACAGAGTTGTAGATTGTACTGAGTGGTTATTTTTTAACCACAGCTTGACATAGTTATGCAATATCCAGTGAAATGTCCCTTTTACCAAAAACTTACGTGAAAACCAGTTCATAAGCAAAGCTCAGTACATGTTTTCCTTCGCATGGAGCAATTTTCAAAAGCTGCTGCTTTCTGTCAACTCATTGGTCATCGGAGGATCAATTTATCAAAGTTATGCAAGCAGTAAACTCACTAAACAGCTGAATTAACTTAATGAAGAGAGAAAAATGTGAATGAATGTAAAGGAGCAAAACGTTCCATGTGACACGTAAGTGCAACTTACGGAAAGTACCAGCTTGTTTGCAGAGGGGAAACGTTCGCCTTAATGAACTGGGAGAAATAATAGCTTTCCGTTTCTCACTGAAGCCATTGTTTTGTTTAGAACGTTGTTTGCTCTGGCCTAGAAAAGGTTCTTCATTAAAAAAAAGACACCAGTTTGTAGAGGCAAGAGCTCAGAGACCATTGTTTTGTTTTTTTTCTTTTCTGGCAGTAGCAAGTTGCTCTGATGAAAAGGTTGAAGGGGGCTGTCTGAGTACATCATTAACTACAGAGGTTTTGGCTTAGCTGGATGAGCTGTACAAAAATTGACTGCATTCCGTTGTGTGAGAGAGAGAGAGAGAAAGAGAGAGAGAGAGACTTGGAGAGTGATGTTTAATTTTTAACTGAAATAGTATAGAAAGAATCCAAATGGAACAAGCTGAAATACCATTTTGACTTTATTGAATCATCACGTTTATATATAATCAAAGAAGGTTAATAATTTTACGAACAAGACCAGAGCTCTCTATAGAATACATGCTTTCCCCAAGGATACTAGAAAGTCAGTGAATCCGGTGCACCACTGAACTAATGGTATTATTATTATTCGTTAATTTTATTGTACGAAATCCAGTGTGCTGAAATACCTGTCTCCTGTGGCCCTAGAATAATTAAGAGACGAATGATATAGTCTGCATGGTGACAAATCGTTAGCCCTTCGTCGACACAAAGCAAAAGAGTCTCGTAAAGGTGACGTGTTCTCGCATCTGTCTCAGTTCTGATAATAAGAATTTTTAAGGACTGATAAATGGGTTTATGAGGAAATTATGTGAAAACAAGTCGGGTGACTTATTCCTGGTGATTAACATTTTCTGCAACTGATGAAGATTTGGCATGCTTTTTGTGTTGAAAGACTGTCAGATTTTTTTGAATGCTCACCAGAATCAAATTTTTGTTCATCCGTTCGTGAATATTTTCCAGCATACATATGCTTCAAAAGTATTTCCTGTTCCCATATTGTATGACGAAAGTAATTGATTTATCAAAAATAAAGAATTGCTTCAAGAATTAGGTAATCACAGAAGACGGGGGCATTCCTGGATATACCTGCAGTCCGTGGAACTTGAACGCAACAATACCAAAAGCTACAGATAATGGCTTAGATACTTCCATCAACTTTGCAATAAACTCATCTCTCTTTTTTAAAGGAAGCGTATTCAGGTGACAGCCCGTAAAACCAACTCCTTTAAAAAGATATCGAAGTATCGAAATATACGTACAGATTCCCCGATGCATTTTATTAAGGTGATAAGATGAATGAAGAGGGGCATAGACTAGAAATTGCTCTTTCAGTCATGTTGATTTGTGTAACCATGGTGCTGCCGTCAGTCACATTTATTTGGCTCTGGTTTGCAATTATAGAATTTGCAAAAAAAAAAAAAGTAAAATTTGCATGGAGTCCTTGCTTCCAGTCGAAGACATCACGTAGCAGTTTACACGCCCTAACAAGCAATCGTAGACGCACAATAGCAAAAATACTCTTCCGTTGTGGGAATCTGCCGACATAGACCGACGGAAACGGCACTTCAGCGCCCTCTACATACAATGCCATTAAAGGTTGAATGAGAATCACAACCAAACCAACAATGGAATCAGATCATTGTAGGTCCAGGCGGGATCTGGTCGAAATTCAATTAATTCTTCCTCGGTTCTGATAGAAATGAGCGCGTTCAATTGCTTGAAAATATTCTGCCCTCCAACTGAGACCTGAAACATATCCATTCATAATCATGTTTGCGTTTGTCTGTCGACCGAGTTGGATTTGCAATGTTCCCTCAGTGGCGTATCACCAGGTTATTTAGTTTTGTGGGAAGGTTCTCTCTCTCTCTCTCTCTCTCTCTCTCTCTCTCTCTCTCTCTCTCTCTCTCTCTCTCTCTCGCACAAACACACGTACACACACACACACACACTGAAAGTATCGTAATGATCAGTATATAATCATCTCATATTTGCAAGTTTTCTTATTCATATTTGTGTTGGCACTACTTTTAATTTCAAATACGGTGGGCCTTATGCTCTATCTATTCACTGATTGACGCAAACACTTGCTGCGTAAGCGTATTGTCTGTCATTAATTTCTCTTTATTTGATTTCCTTACCGGGCTTGGCTAGCTCGGGGTTGTATTCATTTTCCTTTCAATTTTAATTTCCTTGTCCTTTCTCCCAGGATTTACGAATTATAGCCTTTTACGCCATCATTTTTTATTCCATTGCCTCCACGTGGCCAGCTTCAAATACACTTGTCCATATTATCGTATTTTAGCCTTTTTTATACTTTTTGTTGTATTGCTACATTCTCAGTCTTTCAGGCCTTCTTATTCAACATACATTATGTAAATCATTCGTCTTCTCAACTTCGTACATTTTCCTCTCATTCACAGTCAGTCCCCTCACTCCACTTCCTTAAAGGAGAGTTGCCTCACAATCCCTTCATACATTTCATGTTACCCTTTCATAGGCACATCTCTGTCAAATATTTTTTCAGAGCTCGTTTTGCTTCCCTTGCTTCACCTATTTTTTTGAGATTCACTTATTTTTTCACATCTTCATATGTTACATTTGCTTCTATAAATTAAATGAATCAGCCACTTTTCCTCAATCCATATCTGCGTTAATCACTCCATCTTCTTTGCTTCCATTTTACTTCATAACCTTAAACGTGCTATGATCTAAAAATGCCATTAAACTTGACTAGTAACTCATCTGAAATGGTTCAGAAGCTGAAATGTTCAGCCATAGCTACAGCCAATGAAGTTCTAGCAAATGAAGTGACCTGCCCCTTTATGTTTTTGTTGGGCTTCGTATGAGTATAATGTGACGGGGCCGTGCTGGAAAATAGCTTAATCTTAAAATGACAGTGCTTTTATAATTTTGCCATGAATCCAGCCAACTCATTCCTAAATTTTGAATTTATAAAATGAGTTGATTTATTCACAAATTATGCACTTTGTACGTCTGTTTTGGTCTGCGTCATATGTCTTTTACCAGCGACGTTCTCTGACGTTTCAAAATTGGCAGCACTTGCATTTTGCAATGATGTAATGGCCATTGTAAATTCAGTAGTTTTTTTAGTGAATTGCCCTGATTCCAGACGAGTAGAGAATTCAGAGGACATAAATCTATCAGCAGGAAGTTGAAGAAGAACAAGAAGAAGAGCCATCTGGTGATGACGTCATTCTTTCCCACCTTCCGTATTCTTTTTGGTTTTCCTTCTTCGAGTCTCTTCAACGGCTCACTTGTTCGCCAAACATATCAGTCGTCACCTTCCAATGGAGAGAGAGAGAGAATGATAAGATGTGGTAACTGCATCACTAACTACAAATAGACCGCTGTAGGGCTGAGTTCAATACGAACCTTTATCCCTTGGCATTTTGGTAATGATGTAATGGCCATTGTAAATTCAGTAGTTTTTTGTGAATTGCCCTGAATCTAAAACGAATGGAGTGAATTCAGAGAACATAAAATGTATCAGCAGGAAGGTGAATGGCTGGGCCACCAAAACGTGAGTAGTGGAGACCTGTTCATCCATCAAGCTCAACAGACTCAGTGTTCTAGGCCCACGTAAAATTAAAATAATCTTTTAAACATTTTCCTGAAGTATAGTATTCAAGTAATGCTGAGTTTTTTCTGTTTGCTTATTACTTGTTCCTTTTGTGTTTGTTTTTATTAGTTGTCAACATTTTGTTCGTTACTTGGCCTGAGATGACAACGAAATAGCAGTAGTTGTGCAAAAGCTAAACCACAGCTCTTTTCGTTTTGCAACTGTCTAGCATTTCACCTCAGCCTTCTTTCTTCTGACCATGTGGTGGAAAACATGTGAGATTATCTTCATTGCTTTCAAATGCCAAGGTTTCAGTAGATGAAAGCATACTAAACATGTTTTGAAATCCTAAAATTAAGAGGTTTTGTGGCTATTAGTTCTGCAGTCACACGCGTATACAGTGTATGTATGTACGTGTGTATACTGTATATTTCACGGAGGACCTCTGGCAGTGAATTTGTGTTTTTTAATTATATATATATATATATATATATATATATATATATATATATATATATATATATATATATATATATATATATATATATATATATATATATATATATTGTCATATACTGTCAATGTCTTGGTTGGGGAGAGAATTGAACAAATTTAAAAATTATGACTGCCAAGGAACCAAGTGAGCCCAGATTATGAACAAAGGAAAAGTTATTTGAAAACTTACCTAGATTTTCCTGGATTTACACATAAATGATTAAGGTCGCTATTAGAATTAGAATTTTTTACACTTAAAGGGGTTTATTTACAGAGATTTAGCAATTAAGCAAGGAGACAAACAGAATGCAAAATGGTGCCCAATGGGCAAGCCTCATTAATTGTACACAGTGAGCAAAAATGCTGTGATTGGCAACAAGCAAGGATTAATAGGCCACTATAGTACAATTATTCTTGTATAAGAATAATAACTTGGTTAGGCCAAAATTACATTAAAAGGTTCTAGTTAATTATGCTGGAAGGATTGAACTCCAGATGGGGAAAATAATTCATAAAAATTTTAAGGGCCACAACAGACTTGGAAATAGGACTACACTCAGGAATAGTTTCAGGATTTGAATGGCAGTCAAAGACGGACACAGAGTGCAATGGGAGCGGGTCTCTCTCCTGTAAGAGAGGTTCTGTATTAGAATGGCAGCACACACTGAAGGAAATGAATCCCCTATAAAATGTTACACATTGCACATTTTAAATACTAACCACTGTGTAGCCCAGCTGAGTAATAAGGAACTCATGTAAGCACAGTATGGGGACAGTAATTGACGGGTTTTTAAACACAAGGAACACGTAAGCTAGCAATCACACAAAGAGAAAATTTAAACACTTGTATCACTTAGCCTAATTTGCCCTGTTGCACTGGGGAAGGGATAACCAGGTGATTATCACGGGATCTTTACTGAAATTCAAGGTACATTATGGGCGATGATGGAGGCAAGCAGTACTCTTAACAAGGGAAATTGCTTGTGGAGGAAGGAGGCAAAGTTTAAAGGAAATGGGAAATTTAAGGGGTTTAAGTAGAAAGGGAAGGGCTGGCTTACTGACTATTTGCAATGTAAGAACCTTTGTCTAATAATTACGGCGCCAAACAGTCGACTCGCCATTCATCACCAAGATAGTTTCAACCAGCTTAAAGAGGGGAAGATGGGGATAGACTTCCACCCAGTACTGAGATGAGAATGTGTCTGCTCTTCCAAACCCAGCGGCGTCTTGTAGGCCTCATCTTAGGTCGACATTGTCTGCAAACACGTCAAGACAACCAGCAAAGAGGGCAGAGAAAAGATTTTTAAAGTTACATGTAAAGATTAAAGTCCTACTTGCATGGCTAGTCCCACTATGCCTATTAACCCTTCCCATCCTAACTACTCCCACACATCACGTGATGGGGGGGTGAGAAGGGGGTTTGCATTGTTCCCCAGATCGTAACTATTTTTAGGGGGAAAAGGAGGCCTAGACACCCAAGGGTACTAATGGCTATCTGTCTGGTTCAAAATATTCTCACTGCTGCATCGCCCGCCATTTTGGTGCCCACTATAAGCCAACTGAAATGAGAAATTTCCAGAAGTTAGCTAGATAACAGCCAAATAGGGATGGAGGAACGTAAATCCTGATAATATATATATATATATATATATATATATATATATATATATATATATATATATATATATAGCATATATATATATATACTGTGTATATATATTACATGTGTGTGTGTATAAGTAGATAGATAGGTAGAAATGTTAGTAGACTTTTGGATATAATTTCCATCTGTTTGATTTCCAAGTAGTATACACCCTGTTAATTAAATTCCAATTTAATAGAATCTGTAGCGGATATCATGGTCCCTAAATATTAGAAAGATTCAGCCTCATTAAACCTTTCTCCACCTAATGTCATTTCATCCCCATGTGAGTATTTTCTCTGTTTTTCTTAAATTTATTTTGAGACCCATTTCTCTAGGTAAATGATGCATTCTATTAAGCAGGCTCTGTAAACCTTGTGCACGAAACGAGAAACATCACTTGATGACGTAGGTTTTCTTAATCTGTCTGGTAAATTCATAACCCTGTTTTCTGAGCACAAACTCTGAAGATTCTCTTCCTTGAAGAAATTTCGCATTGTTATCAGCTACGTCTAGGGAAGATGAGGTCTTGATACTATGACTCACAACTGAAGAGCGAGTAGCTTACATACATTTTTTTTTTTTATGAAAATGGGTGATATTCCAAGGTTAGATACTTGAAGCTACTTTAAGAATAATAACTTCATGAATCTATCTCAAGAGTCATGGTAGCATGATAAGACAGACAACATGTTTTACAACTTAAGTTAAGGAGATGAACACTCCTTACTCTGGAGGCATAGAGGCGACCTCATCAATGGACCCCGTTTTATATAATAGCTGGTGGTTAAGAAATTTATTTTTTTGTGGGTAATGCTCCTGAGTGCTACCAATATTTACGCGAAAACGAATTTCTAAATCACCGGCCATTGAGTGATATGGGGTCCATTATAAGGTTGATGCTAAGCCGCAAGGATAGGGATAAGAATAAGGAGTGGCATAGATTGGTGTTGTTTGTAGTCTTAATTAAAGTAGCTCCAAGTATCTGAAATTTAGAAAATCATGTACTTCAAAACAAATGTGCAATGGATCCCAATTCACATAAGTTGTGTGTGTTTGTTAGTTTCTAAGGTTCCCCCTCTTTACTTTTGAGCCATGATATCAATACATCACTTCCCAAGGTCTAACTGAAACTTATGAAATATTTCGATAAGAAAGAGAATGTTCAGTATTTGAATTCGTACAAACAAAAATGAGCTCATTTGTCACAATGTCAGTACTTGGGGTTTTCGTTGGCTACACATATTGTAGAAGTGTAAGACTCGTCTGTACTTGACCAGCTCTTTCTGGTTGAGCTGCCTGCATCGTGAATCTTTGCCTCCACCAACCTTTTATGAATGGTGACTTTAGGGTTGGTACTAATGGAGCTTGACTTTTTTTTTAGTCCCTACTGGTTGAAATTCCCTTTAATCTTGCTGGTCTGTTGAGAATGGGAGGAGTGGGTCTTCTTACGAAATTGATTGCAGTTCATCTATATGGTCTGGGTGAGGGATGATTTTCACCCGGTAAAAAAACAAAAAACAGAAAAAAAGCCAGATCCTTTGTGCCTTGGTCAAGGGTCGGCTTCCTTGTGATGTTGTACTCGCCTCTAGCGTTAGTCATTATCCAAACACATCAAGAGGCCTCACACTTCACTCTCCGTTAGTAAGCCTAAATGCTAAACACGAATTTAGTTATGGCAAGATCCTCAGCAGGTGAGGGATAATGTCAGCAACAAAGTAACTAGCTCGTATAGATATGAAGGAGTCCCTGGTAATTGCAGAGAAATCATCCTCCATAGCTTGATGGATTGAGGCCGTTAGTTCTTAACTCTAATTAAATAAGTATCTCTCACCATCTCACTGGCAATAAGTTGATGTACAATGGGGAATACTTCTGCTTCCCCATAAGATCCCAGTCACTATGGTAAAACAGTTAACATTATGCTTACCCACCATTCACTCGCAAATAAACATCAATGGAAGTTTACCTCAACCAACAGTTCGCCTGTCAGCTTAAATTACAATCTGTGGACATTGAATAGAAAATGACTCCATTGAAATGCCCTGGTACCAATTTTATATACATGTTAACGATGAAATTTAAGAAGATTGGCAATTACACCGCCATTTACATGTATGATATGTTACATTTTATAAAAATGTCAGAAAGAAAAATGCGATACCTAATGTGTATCTGGAGGAAAATTTCCCTTGCGATATTGTTGAGTGATTTAAAATTTGTAATAAAATGGAAAATAATTCTCTCCTGCTCCAGTACTGTACATTTGATATTTATATTTTCAAGTGCCTTTTCTTGCTTTACTACAATTTATTGGGAGTTATTTCTCTTAATCTTATGTGGAATCTTTTTTTTTTTTCTGGAAAATAATTAAATGACGGAGTAATGTCTTTAACAGCGCGCCATGGCGTTCATGTCCAGCTTTAGCCAGCTTTTATTTATTATTTCCAGGTATTGCACCCATCGAACACAGACGAGTGGACCTTACATATCAAGTTCACCCAAGCGGGAGATGGAGGATGGTATGAATGTCAGGTGAACTCGGATCCGAAAATAACGATGCCTGTATTGCTTGTCGTGAAAGGTAAGACTGGCGTTGTATTGTCAACCGCCCTCGAGAATTACTCTCGCCATGTTATTATGCAAAATATATTGACCTCTTTTTTTAAAACGTTGCTGCTTCATGTCGAGTGTTGGGGACTGGGGTTCGGGTGCATGGTGGGATGGGGTGTGAGGGTGGGGGGGTGTGGTTTATGGGGCATCTTCCTCCAAGAGATTTTTCGAATTTTTTTGTCAAGAAACTGTGAAAAATATGTAAGGTTATGGCTGCAAAAAATCAGATACTCATTCCCCGGTTTATGAAGCCTTGCTCTTGAAAAAACTAATATAAAGCTAAAGTGTAAATCATAAAATAATATTATTCATTTCACAAAAGGTAAGTTTGTGCAGTTCTATTTCTATTTGCGTATACGGATTAAGGATTACAGGAAAAGTAAAGCGTTTGTTTCATATCCATCTGTTTACGTGCCCAGTAGCGGTTAACTCTTCACGTTGGGCTTGTCACTCATTTAGATTATTCAGGGTATTGGTTCCTCGTTTCATGTGGCAGTCAAGTCCTTTGGTTCTCTGTAAATTTTTTTTTATCAGAGAAATTGAAGATTATTTGTATTCGATTGATACTTGACAGGATTCTTTCTCATCTTTGCATCGATATATATATTTATTGTTAGGAAGGTATTTCCAGTGCCGTGAATATACTGTTGCACTTGAAAATATGCATTTAGGGTTTATAGAATCGACTGATTAAAAATATTTTTACCAGACACTCTTTAGGGGAAACAGTTGTATGAAGAGACAGTCAGGTGAGCGTATTGTCTGCCTTAAACAATTTTGCCACTTTCCTGTATGGGGGCCCATAAGGATTATTTATGAGCACCATGGTGTAATAACTGTAGCATTACTTTCAAATTTTGTAGCAAATGATGACGAAGGAAAGCACCGCCAGTTTCTCTGTACACGCATGTGATGATTTCAGTGTATCATCACACTTCTTGTATAGTTCAGCCATTAGAATTTCAGTTGTTTCAATTATCGTTCTGAAGGATTTGTAAATGTAAATTGCTTTTTATGGGAAATTCTTGAATTTGCGGTTTGTGAGCTCAGGTTTTTATTTATTTATTTATTTTCAAACACAATATCCTGTGTTGCCTCTTGTGGAATCGAGTCTTATTGCAGGATGCAAAATGGCGGAGGCAACAAAATTTGTGAAAATCCGCGAAAGCGGAAATTGCCTCTGTGTTTGCATTGCGTCAGACGCTCCAGAAATAAAAAGTGACTGACGGAAAATGGGCAATATGATTCGCTTGTTGCGTTTGACTTCCATGCAACACTTTTTTCGAAATATCTTTATGGCGCCGAAAAAAAAAAGAAACGGTGTCCCCTGAAAATGGACGACTTTTTCCTCTTGATGTTAAGATACAACTCTTATGCTTGTCAAGGTTGAAAGAGAAAATGCCGAAAGAAGTTATTGAAAAATTCGAGTCATAAATTTTCGGCGATTTTTATGTGCCTCGGTCAAACCAGTAACGGGTTTTTTTACGCTGAAGAGAAGCTCGCGAGTTGCACGGCAGCAGTGATGTGGGTCTTTGGCACAAAAATACGGTTGGGCCACATTAGAAATGAGATACTTTTCGTCCTTGTTTGTAGCCGTTCAGCATTAACTCTTCTGGAACGGAAAAGAAAGCTGAAACCCTTAGGCAAATATGTCGACGAACAAACATAAGTATAGTGCAGAAGCTGCGCTGTGTTGTCATACATGTTCGTGGGATTGGATGATTGGTGAATTAAAGTTTTGAGATTAGAAAAGAATGATTAAAGAATAAATATGCGTTTTGTCAGTGGTTTAGAGTCGATTAGGGATAAAGAGAGGAAACTTCATATGCTGCTTGAAGAGTAGGAAAATTGTTTTTAAAAAGCAGTTGATAATGATTATAAGCAAGAGAATGTATAATAATGTAAGGGAAGACAAGGATGCCAAAGAGATCGATAATGTAATGGAATCACTTAGAAATAAATGTGGTTTACTCTTATAGGTAGTGAAGACTATATTGAACAGCCTTGCCTGTGAATGAATGTACGAAGAGAGGAATGCAAATATGTGATTAAGATAAATAAGATAAACGATAATGGTGGAGTGCTCTAAAATGCATTAAAGGGCTGTGCATCAAAGCAACCTCATTCTGGGAAACAAGTAGCAACCTTGAATAAGCATGAGGGATTTAAAGCTTTTGAAATTCATTCCCTCATTCTGCCTTAAGAAGAGTGAGAGGTGAAAAGATTCAGCGCTATCGTTTGTCTTTTATTTTACTTTGTAAGTATTCAATTTTATCTTTGTGTGTTTTATTCTACACGACACAATGTATATTTGGTACTCTATTCCAAGATGAATAATCAGTTCATACATACATTCGTATATTTATTGACACATCTATTCTTGTAAACAAGTAAAATATGCATAAACATTTATCCGAAAAGATGGCCGCATTGATGAACAAGACAGTTTTCACTAACCTTGTCCATCCTTTAATTTCTGCCAAACAATCTGCCTACACGCTAAAATCTTTGCTGCAATTTCATATTGCCTTGTTGATCAATGCAGCTGTCTTTTCGGATAAATTTTTATACATTTTCTGCTTGTTGACAAGAATAAATATGTCAGAAGATATATGAATGTATGTATGAATTGATTCATCTTGGAATAGAGTACCAAATATGCATTGTGTCTTGCAAAATAAAGTACACAAAGATGAAATTGAACACTTATAAAGTAGAATGAAAGACAAACGATAGCGCTGATTTATTAAGAATTTCACCACCTCTCCAGACAAAATTGAAGTGGATCACAGGACGCCTGTCATATAATCTCAATATATCATTTTTATTGTATTTTTGCCGGGAGCGACCAGATTTACTGAACAGCAGCGCCAATATGCAGCAAATGTGCCACCCTGTCGAACTCCTCATTTCCGGAGGTCCTTTATTCCACCCACCGTTGGACTGGAAAAGTCTCCCAGAGGATGTTGTGCGGTTAGGACCCCAAAAGTTCAAGCTTAGCTGCAGTGCGTTACTACCCTAAAACAATTCACCTTGTATATTGATTGTTTATTAACTTTTTCTATTTATTTATTTATTAATTTATTAATTTGTTTTTTTTTCCTAATAACTGAGCACTTCTTTCTGTATTTCTCATTATCTTATGTAACTTCTTTCAAGTGAACACCATAAAGCAATTCACCTTGTATATTAATTATTTATTTACATTTTTTCTATTTATTTATTTATTTATTAATTTATTAATTTTTTTTCCTAATAACTGAGCTCTTCTTTCTGTATTTCTCATTATCTTCTGTAACTTCTTTCAAAGTGAACACCATAAAACAATTCACCTTGTATATTAATTATATATTTACATTTTTTTATTTATTTATTTATTTATTAATTTGTTTTTCTTAATAACTGAGCTCTTCTTTCTGTATTTCTTATTATCATCTGTAACTTCTTTCAAATGAACACCATAAAACAATTCACCTTGTATATTAATTATATATTCACTTTTTTCTATTTATTTATTTATTCATTTATTAATTTTTTTTCCTAATAACTGAGCTCTTCTTTCTGTATTTCTCATTATCTTCTGTAACTTCTTTCAAGTGAACAATTATGTAAATAACTAATTTTTATATTGATTATTTATTCACTTTTTTTCATTTATTTACTGTAATAATTTATTAATTTGTTTTTTTTCCTAATAACTGAGCTCTTCTTTCTGTATTTCTCATTATCTTCTGTAACTTCTTTCAAAGTGAACATCATAAAACAATTCACCTTGTATATTAATTATTTATTTACATTTTTTCTATTTATTTATTTATTAATTTATTAATTTTTTTTCCTAATAAATGAGCTCTTCTTTCTGTTTTTCTTATTATCATCTGTAACTTCTTTCAAGTGAACACCATAAAACAATTCACCTTGTATATTAATTATTTATTTGCATTTTTTCTATTTAGTTATTTATTAATTTATTTTTTTTTTTCATAATAACTGTTTCTTTCTTTCTGTTTTTCTTATTATCTTCTGTAACTTCTTTCAAGTGAACACCATAAAACAATTCACCTTGTATATTAATTATTTATTTGCATTTTTTCTATTTAGTTATTTATTAATTTATTAATTTTTTTTCATAATAACTGAGCTCTTCTTTCTGTTTTTCTTATTATCTTCTGTAACTTCTTTCAAGTGAACACCATAAAACAATTCACCTTGTATATTAATTATTTATTCACTTTTTTCTATTTTATTTATTAATTTATTAATTTGTTTTTTTTTTCCTAACAACTGAGCTCTTCTTTCTGTATTTCTCATTATCTTCTGTAACTTCTTTCAAGTGAACACCATAAAACAATTCACCTTTTATATTGATTATTTATTCACTTTTTTCTATTTTATTTATTAATTTATTAATTTGTTTTTTTTTTCCTAACAACTGAGCTCTTCTTTCTGTATTTCTCATTATCTTCTGTAACTTCTTTCAAGTGAACACCATAAAACAATTCACCTTTTATATTGATTATTTATTCACTTTTTTTCTATTTTATTTATTAATTTATTAATTTGTTTTTTTCCTAACAACTGAGCTCTTCTTTCTGTATTTCTTATTATCTTCTGTAACTTCTTTTCATGAACACTATAAACAATCCAATTTTATATTAATTATTTATTTACATTTTTTATATTTAGTTAGTTATTAATTTATTAATTTTTTTTCTTAATGACTGAGCTCTTCTTTCTGTATTTCTTATTATCATCTGTAACTTCTTTCAAATGAACATCATGAAACAATTCACCTTGTATATTAATTATTTATTTACATTTTTTCTATTTATTTATTTATCAATTTATTCATTTTTTCCTAATAACAGAGCTCTTCTTTCTGTATTTCTCATTATCTTCTGTAACTTCTTTCAAGTGAACACAATAAAACAATTCACCTTGTGTATTAATTATTTATTTACGTTTTTTCTATTTATTTATTTATTAATTTATTAATCTGTTTTTTTCCTAATAGCTGAGCCTTTTTTCCGTGTTTATTATTATCTTCTGTAACTTCTTTCAGATGAACACCATATTCTTTGGAAGCTTGAATTTCAATCAGTGGCCCCCTTTAGGCTTGTTCCGTATGAACAGGGTTCATCTTCTTGGTAATTACTGTAACCATTTTCACCGGCGGCTCTAGTCTGAGGTATCATTCCGATGTTACTTAGTTGATCACTTATAGACTTCAAGTTTTGTGTACAGTGTAGTATGAAGAGTTCACCTATACTTCCAGGTATAACAATTTCTTTTTACTATTGCGCTTTTTCACATTTTTCAAATCTCGTTTAATTTTTAATTGTTTTAACTATTTTTTCAAGTAAGTTCTACACATTTTGTTCCACTGTCCTTTTCATTCCCTGTAAATTGATGAACGTAATTTAAGCCTTTCATGATTTTTATCAGATTTTTAATATAATTTCTCTCGAGTAGTGACGCAATTACGAATACGAATCCATGAGGAAATCAGATGATAGCATGTCCCTGGAGCGCTCACCAATGTACTCGCACTGAATGGAAATTTCAGACAGTGACCACATATGCATTTTAGAATCATCTGAAATGTATATGTAAGTAGTTCTAACTCTATTGATAATCCGAAATATATATATATATATATATATATATATATATATATATATATATATATATATATATATATATATATATATATATATATATATATATGTATATGTATACAGTATATATATATATATATATATACATACTGTTTATATATGTATATTATATTGTATATATCATATATGTATATATGGCCATTAAAGTACATATATATCCGATGAAAATCACGATTAGATTCTTTATATGTAGTCCAGCCTAAAAGGCAAAAATAAAAAATCCAAAAACCACCGAAAGCAAATAATATGAAACGACGTCAATTTCAGGTGAACTTAAAACATTTGTCTGAACTTTTACATTTAGTCCTGAAAGTCTTAAGAACCATGGCAAGTAATTTGAGTCTGCTCAAACGAAACTCATTAAGGTAAATTGGTCTAAAGCTTTTGATAGGTATGATTAAACGAATACGTACGAGTGTAGTCTTCCGCGTATTTTGAGTGTATCCAGTGGTCTCTTAGATGTGTATTGATGAACTAAGTACACACACCCTCACGAGTTAGTTAAAGTTGAAAGTTAAAGATGAACTATTTACAGGGAATTACTCTAACAGTTATGTAGCACAGCGATGTTTCTACGTTTATTAGAAGCACTACATCTCCGTAGGTCTCGTAGTCAAACAAGAATGAGTTGAAGCTACTGATCAACTTATTCATGTTTCTGGTTAAGAATTTCAGATGCACTCGTGTCTGCCCTTTCATTGCTGTGACTTAAGAAACACCCTCCTTGTATATATGTCATCGGTGTTACATGACCTAACAACAAAGTCTTTGGAGTGGGTGGTAGAGTTTTTCGACCGGCACGTTGTTGGCTCAGCTGCCTGACTCTCCGAGCCGCCAATGAAGAATTAGAGGAATTTATATCTGGTGATACTATAAATTCATTTCTCGTCATAATGTGGTTCGGGTTCCACAATAAGCTGTAGGTCCCGTTGCTAAGTAACCAGTCGGTTCTTAGCCACGTAAAAATAAATCTAATCCATCGGGCAAGCCCTAGGAGAGCTGTTAACCAGCTCAGTGGTCTGGTTAAACTAAGATATACTTAACTTTTTTTACTCTTATATATAAGGATGTATATACAATTAAGTGTGTATGTGTGTTCATAAGTTTTTTGTCATGGATCTTAGATATAGATATAAAAATATTTAAATTATTTGTCAGGTTTTATCTTTAATTTAAACAAAAGCCGAAAATTTAAAAAATTTTCTCACATTTTGTTAAATATAACAAGATCTGCGTTGTTCACTTTACTGGATTGCATTATGCTGCACCCTGTAATAAGGATCAAAGTGTAACTTCATGTGACAGTTATGGTTATGGGAAGAGTAAATTTGCTTGAGTGAATGAAAATTCAGTAAAGCTTTCAAAGATTTTAATGTACTGCTGACGCTAGTTCTTAGGTTATTTGTTTCTTTTTAAAAGAAATATAACAGATAACTAAAACTTTTGGCAGTTTGATTAAAAAAAACATTAAGGGAACGAAAGCATCTATCATATCTACAGCAATAAAAAATGAAAAGAAAAACTTGTCGGCCCTCGAAATGCCTCATAACACTGAACAAACACTGACATTTGCGGTGCCATCCCTCTGACTTGATCTCATCACGCTCCGGCCCAAAGCTCAGCTTATCCAGGGCCGATGGGATAATCTTAGCTGAGTCTGTGCTTGAGAGCCATCGACTGATCTCCTTTTAATTGAATCGGTTTAAGGTGGCTCCACTTTTGCCCGTATCCCCAACATGTTAGAGGTTACTAATGGCTTAGGACTTTAAAACTGTGGCTCGTGGATATGTCGATGCTATTATGACGCCCGTCTTTATGTTGTGATTATTTCTCCTGTGCGCCTTTTTCCCTCAGAGAGGAGGAAAGGCATATTGGTAATATACTCAGGCAGTATATAGGATGAGGTTGCTAACGCCATGCCCTTCCCTCTTATTATAATCATTATTATTTATTTCTTCAGTTCCGTCTTTAGCGTTCGTGTCTTTATAAATATCAGTTCTCTGGAGAAAGCTTTTCTAACTAATATCATTTCAGATAAGGCAGGTTTTTAGCCAATAACAGTTCACTTAAGACATTTTTTTTTTTACTAATATCAGTTCAGATAAAAAAGATTTTTAGCTAATATCAGTTTACCTAAGAAAGGTTTGTTTTAGCTAATATCAGTTTACCTAAGAAAGCTTTTTTTTAAGTTAATATCAGTTTACCTAAAAAAAAAAAATTTTTTAACTATTATCTGTTCACGTAAGAAAGCTTTTTTAAGAGAGCCCCCATAGATGAAAGAAAGAGTGTTATTATTGGTTATATTTATCCTTGAGAAGCTTGTTTTTTTCCGATATTGGTATGGGAATCAAAACCTTACGTTGTTGAAATTGGATTTTGATGCTTTGCTAGGGGGAAAAACGAATCATCAGAGAAGGTTATTTCTCCCTCTTTGCATATATATTACCAACACACATTTATTAATAGAAGATATTATTTACTACGTTCGCTGTAAAATAAGTCGAGTACAAATATGTATCGTAATAACATATTAAGGAGGAATTACGTATCCACAAACGACATTGTGGTCTTTTCATTACTTACTTTATTTGTTGGATTATCAAAATTGGGAATATTGATTTTTTTTTAATTCAGCTTTCATGGAGGCCCCTGATCTTTATCCTTAATGAAACTGTATTGTTAATGTTTTTCAATCGTTTTTCTCCCAACATTTGCAACTGACTTCCATATTGCCATGAGCCAAAATAAAAGTTGTGCCAGAATGGCTCTATCTCGGGAGCATTTACTGGCTGGCATTATGCTGCACCCTGCAATAATGACCGAAACGTAACCTTATGTTATGGCTGTGGTTATCGATGAACCTAACGTGGAATGGTTTATTTTTTACTTGAGTGAATGACAATTCGGAGAAGCTTTCGAAGATTTTAATTCGCTGTTGACCCTATTTATTAGGTTCTTTGTTTCTTTTTAAAAGAAATCTGATAAATAACTAAAATTATTTGGCACTCAAAATATCCTGCGAAAGAAAAATTTTTACGGTTTTGATTTAAAAGAAAACATTAATTAAGAGAAAGAAAACATCAATCATATCTACGGTAAGAAAAAACGGGAAAAAAATGGTCGGCCCTCAAAATGCCTCATAACACTGAACACACTGACATTTGCATTACCATCCCTCTGACTTGATCTCGTCACGCTCCGGCCCAAAGCTCAGCTTATCCAGGGCCGATGGGATAATCTTAGCTGAGTCTGTGCTTGAGAGCCATCGACTGATCTCCTTTTAATTGAATCGATATGAAGTGGCTTCCCTTTTGCCCCTGTCCCCAACAGGTGAGAGGTTACTAATGGCTTAGGGTTTTAAAACAGTGGCTCGTGGATTTCTTGATGCTAAATTATTATTATGGGCGTCTTCATCCTGTGATCATTTCTCCTGTGTGCCTTTTTCGCTCAGAGAGGAGAAAGGGCATACAGCTAAAATACTCAGAAATTATTTAGGATGAAGTAGCTGACCCAATGCCCTTCACTCTTATTACAATAGTTTGTCTTTTTATCTTTACCATTCCTGTCTTTATTAATATTAGTTCACTTAAGAAATTTTAATAATATTAGTTCACTTAAGAAATTTTTCAACTAATATCGGTTCACTTAAGAAAGCTTTTTTGACTAATATCAGTTCATTCAAGAATGATGGTTTAACAAATATCAGTTTACTTAAGAACGCTTTTTTTATGAGAGCTGCCCTAGGTTAAGGGAAAAGATCAGTGGTATTAGTTATATTTATCCCGGAGAAGTTTGGTCTTTCTGATATTGATATGGGAATCAGAGCATCCTCATATCGTTGAATTTGCATTTTTCTTCTGTGTTAGAGGGGAAAACGAATCATCCAGGAAAAAGTTATCTCTCCTTTTCATATATATATATATATATTATATATATATATATATATATATATATATATATATATATATATATATATATATATATATATATATATGTATATATATGTGTGTGTGTGTATATACTATATATACATATATATATATATATATATATATATATATATATATATATATATATATATATATATATATATATATAATTACAGCACACACACACACATTAATAGAAGAAATTATTTATTGCTTTCGCTATAAAATAAGTCGAGTACAAATCTGTACCGTAATTAGCATATTAAGGAATAATTACGAATCCGCAGAAACAGAAACATTGTGATATTCCCATTCACTTGCTTTATTTTTTAAGTTGTCAAAATTTGGAATGTTGAACTTTATTGTCACTTTCAAGAGATATATTTTTTTTTCAGCTTTTATAGAGGCCCCCGATCTCCTCGATCCTTAATGAAACTGTATTTTTAATGTTTTGCAATCTTTTCTCTCAACATTTGCAACCAACTTCCATATTGTCATGAGCCAAAATAAAAGTGCCATAATGGCCTTGATCTCGGAAGCATTTACTGGCTGGCATTATGCTGCACCCTGTAGTAATGACCGTAATGTGGCTTTATGTTACGGCTATGGTTATCGATGTGTTTCACATGGAAAAGTATATTTACTTGAGTGAATGACAATTCAGTGAAGCATTCTATGATATTAATATACTTCGAACTTTGTCCATTGGCTTCATTACTATAATAGGAATCAAAGCAACAGGAAATAAAAGTGTCCCGTTAAACCTGGAAGAGAACTGAAGGACGCAAAGTAATCTTTGTTTAAGTGTTTAATGCGGTTCTTTCAGAAGACACTCCGTTTTGTAAATGGTGCACCACTGTGTGTACTTCAACTTTCATACATGACAATAAGTGTCATTTATTACTGTCTCTTCGTAGATTCATTCTTCCCACAAACCCCTAGTAGTCTCATCCATCCTGTTCCTTTCTAACCCTATTTAACTGTATACAGCATTTCGTCTTTGCTCACTCTCAATTTTAATTACCCTCTCTTGCATTTAGATTCAGGTATGTATTACTCTATTAGCACACCAGATATTCGATGCTGTCAGTCTGCATTGCGAACGAAATTCAACTCTTGATCTTTTAAAGAAGAGAACGGACGAAAATGAGATGCCTGGAGGTCCCTCTGACCAGGCCTCCTCAATGCATTTGCTATGTGAGAGTCTTGGAGGATTAATTCATATTCTGTTTGGTCTCCCCTTTAAGCCTTTATCCCACCTGTGTCTATTCGTGTCCGAATCGGGGAATTCGCTTGAGTGGGTTGTATTTGGAGCCCTGTTTGCCTTCTCTAAGTAATGTTAGTGCAACGATATTGGGCCCTAATGGTCTTGAACTGCATTCCAAATATTGTTAAGTATTCAGGGGGCACATTTAGGTTCATTGTTTCTGCGGTGGTTGTAATGGACTAATTGAGTATGCATTGAAAGCTCACTTACCAGTGCGTATGAACCTACGGAGATTTTTAGAATGTGTTTGCATATGTGTACTGTATGTAATGTATGTATCAGAAATGCCGGTAAATTTAAGTTTGTGTCGATGTTCATAATCACATGATTATTTACGCTAACGAATGATTTAACCGACAGAGTTTGTTTATTACTGTATTGAGTAAATAAGGAGGAAGATGGTAAAAGTGGCCGTTTTAAAATGAGACGAGAACTTTCACTTTCGGGGGTAAAAAACGCACGAAATCACGTCGATAAAGAACACCCCCCAAAAACTGGCATATTTAGTCTTTGTACAATTTTCCTTTACTTTAACAAAAACGGAGACTGTGTGCCACAAAATTGTTACGTAATGAGCCTTTTTAGAAGGCCATCGAAATTGCTTACAGTGCGCCGTCTTCAGTGTGATATCACAGATCTACATCGCTTGCAGTATGAAAAAATCTGCGAAGGAAGATACCAGTTATGGCATCAGCACTGCATAAAAAATACTCATTTTGGAGTTTCATTATATTAGAAATAAATAGTGCCATTTGAATATTCAAAAATTAGAGAAATCATACATCTTGTTCATCCTTCCAATGATACTAGCAAACTAAAGCCCCTCTGTATTGTCTAACTCGAGAATCCCTTTGAGTTTGATGGTTCCAACGTTTTAACAAAATCTGTACCTGCTTTGTAATGTTTTGAAAAGCTCCATTTTGTCACTGTGTACAGCACTGACTTACTCGACTGTTTTTTTTTTATAAGTAAACAGTAAAACATTGTTTATTATACTATTTTTAAAAGTAAACAAGTAAAAACTGCGCTGAAGTTTCTTCGGCGCAGTCGACTTTTCTGTACAGCGTATAATGCTGTATGAAACTTTCAGCCACGGTCCGGTGGTGGCCTTAACCACGGCCCATGAAACTCCGCCACTGTACCAGAAGTACGATTATGGCTAACTTTAACCTTGAATAAAATAAAAAAAATACTGAGGCTAGAGGGCTGCAATTTGTTAATTTTGATGATTGGAGGTTGGACGATCAACATACCAATTTGCAGCCCTCTAGCCTCGGTAGTTTTTAAGATCTGAGGGCGGACAGAAAAAGTGAGCGCAGAAAACAGTGCGGACAAAGCCACCTCAATAGTTTTCTTTTACAGAAAACTTAAAATGAAACGCTGTTTGTTTAGGATGTTGGTTAACTATCGGCATATTTGCTGAAACTAAAGCCTGTGGAAAGCTAATGGTCTCACTTTCAGTTGAGAAGAGCAGTTCTTGCACTTACCTTGAACAACCAAATAATAATACTTCCGATACTTTAATATGTCTCGAACGTGAAACTAAACTATCGATAGGGCCATTTTATGTACTTTCAAGCAGATAACGGAGCTGTATAACTACAACTGCAATGATTGATGCAATTTGTTTTTTATAAAAGTAACAAACTTTGCTTGTAATTAAACTTAAAGGAGAACATGCCTTCGCTCACTTACCAGATGTGAGCTAGTTTGAAATACACTTCAGATATTTAATTTAGTGTTTATTTGAACTAAGGCTGGACTCATATCATCAGACAGTTATCACTAGTGAGATGATAATGATAATCATTCATTATACACCACCTTCAGGAGTTCCCTTGAAAGTTAATTTATATATATACGAATATATGAATACATTATATATATATATGTGTATATATATATATATATATATATATATATATATATATATATATATATATATATATATATATATATATATATATATATATAATCACACAATCACGTGTGGAACAGAAATAAATTTTCTGACACACATCAGGATCAGAACAGGTCTTTCAATTGAAGGCAAGGGGCTGCCCACTAGGCCATATAAGTCAAAGAAGTTGGAACCTGAGAACTGCAAAAAAGAATTACCTGGGCAAGCCAACTGCTTGCATATCAGCAGTTTTCCCCAACTTCCCGACTCAGCAATGACCCAATTGACAGCATTTCATTCGAATTATCCCTTCTGAGTGAATAAGATAGAAATAATCCTGATGTGAGTCAGAAATTTATTTCTGTTCCACACGTGATTGTGTGTTGATTATTTCTATCTTATTCACTCAGAAGGGATAATTCGAATGAAATGCTGTCAATTGGGTCATTGCTGAGTCAGGAAGTTGGGAAAACTCGCTGGTATGCAAGCAGTTGGCTTGCCCAGGTAATTCCTTTGCAGTTGCTCTCAGTTTCCAACTTTTTTGACTTGTATAGCCTAGTGGGCAGCGCCCTTGCCTTTCAATTGAAAGACCTGGGTTCGATCTGATGTGAGTCAGAAATTTATATATATATATATATATATATATATATATATATATATATATATATATATATATATATATATATATATATTGTTTCTTTAAAATTCATCCTTTTCTCTTAACAGAGGGTCCTTGTACATACATATACATTCATACAGATATATATATATACAGTATATATATATATATATATATATATATATATATATATATATATATATATATATATGTGTGTGTATGTATTGTATATACATATATATACGTACATACATACATATATATTTATAATCCTGAAAGAGTTGAAATTGAGGTTACAAGTCTTTGTAAACAGTCTACTAAGCAGAAAGAGGGAAACATACGTTTTGTAATGACCAGTTTTCTCATCGAAATTAGTCTAAATTTGTAACTGCCGGTATACAATTTTAAGATTAAGATTATCAGTACGCATAAATTAACATTTTGTAGTTGTCAGTTAACATGCTATCTAAACATATTTAATTATATAAAACAAAAACAACTTCAAGCATTTGGGATTAAATGGTGGGCTGCCAAGTAGGACTTTGAACGTAACGCAGAGCGAATCAAGCCTCATAAAGTCATATAAACTTCTGTTTTTACAATAAAATATAAAATTACACTTCCTTTACGTCCGTCCTGCACTTTTGGTATATATACGGAGTTAATAGATTGAATCATTATAACTTGCACCATCAGTTTCATGCTCCCAATTAATTCTTTCATGAGTGACCTCCAGCAATTCTATACAAACAGTTTATGCAATATATATATATATATATATATATATATATATATATATATATATATATATATGTATATATATATATATACTAATATATACATATATATAATATATATATATATGTATGTGTGTGTAATTGTATCTATCTGTATCTCTGTGTATACAAAAACATATACTATAAAATAATATATATATATATATATATATATATATATATATATATATATATATATATATATATATATATATATATATAAGAACGATTATGAGAAAAGCTAGCTTAGAGACTAGTACGGAGCAAGCAAAAGGGGGCACAGTATACCTTAGTCGTGAAACTGAAGTTTATCTCAGCTCATGTATACTAGATCCTAATATCAAATTCTATCAGTTTAAACTCAAGCGATGTGCTGTGTAGGAAAGAGAGAGAAGAAATGCCATTTTTACCTTGAATTTTTTTATTCCTGTTATAAAACCGTAACCTTTAATATCCCAATCTTATTTCCTAATGTCTTATTCCTTTTGCTGTTGCATTAACTTATCCTTTCAGGTATTCGAAAATTGTTGGTCATTTATGCAAAGCAGGATCATATTTTTCACAATTTAAATTGTCATGCTTACTATTTTTATTTATTTTCTGTATTTCTACTCAACATGGAGCCGTTTCACCTAGCAGCGGTTGGCCCCTGAGGCCTTCTCGTTCAAGTGGTGAATGGGGAATGAATCCCCAGATCAGTAAAATTCCACGAAATTAGCCATTTCATTTGTGTACACAGGTGGTTGATCAGCAGCCCGTCAAGCTCCCTTACACACACTGCACCATTCACCTCTGTTAACCTAACCTTGCGTTTGCTAAATGATTGCCCCTCTATCAGTTCCACCATAAGCTTTTTCTAGGTCCATGTGTACCAAAGATATCATTTTTCCCTTCAATTTCAAACTTCTTACATAATTGTTATCATAATAGGAACTTAACCCAAGCACCCTCTTCCTTCTCTGCCGGCACAACGTTCTTTCTCATACATGTCAGAGTTTTTTCTTCGACCAAAATTCTCTCCTACACCTTCCTTTATATACCAAGTAATGTTATTCCCCCTATAATTCTTACAGTCGCCTCTGTCACTTTTGCTTTGTACACTATAACGATTATTCCTTTCGCTATTTTTCAGAAACTTCCCTTCATCGAAACGTACCTCTCAGACTCTTGTCAGTCACTAAATCATACCATCATAACATACCAGAGCATCTCATTTGTAATCCCATCAACTCTTGGTGCTTTTCCAGTCTTCAACTACACTAACTCTTTCCAATCTTACGTCACTCAGTTCTGGCTCTCGTCTATCTTCCACAATCAGAGAATCCTCAAAATACTCCATCGATGGAGGACTGCATTCATTTGCATCCGTTATGATGTGATCCAATTAAGCATAACTGTTTTCCTCTGCTGTGATACCTCGTATAACAGCTTCTTATTCTTTATAAAATGCTCTCATTCTCCTGTATATTTCTTGCATATTCTCTCTCTCTCTCTCTCTCTCTCTCTCTCTCTCTCTCTCTCTCTCTCGGCAGTACAACCGGTAATTTATCAGAAATCTTAGCCGATATGCCATCAGTCTTGTAAATGAGCTGCCATTAATTTTGAAAATGGAACTGCCGGACAAAATGTTTGGAATAATTGAATAATGGCTAATTTTGAAGGAGCCATTTTCCTTGAATGTACAACAGTAAATTATGGATTTTAGCGCTTAACTTAGAAATTTTGAGCTAACTCAATATTACTTACACTTGTGTTGTATGTAGCACGATGTTTTTTTTTATAAAACAAGGTTTCCCTTGTTTGGTTTTTGTGGGATACCTCGAAATTCGCGTTACGCTTTCCGGTTTATCTGACAATGTGGTTTTGGCCACGAAGTTTACTTCTTTCCATTTACTGCGACAGCATTTCTGGCTGGAATGGTTTTTTCCCCTTTTTTTTTTGTATGGAGTATAAAATATCACCTCTATATTGTACGTAACGTTTACATGTTGTTTCGTCTCTTTCTAAAATGATTAGGAGAGGGACAGGATAAAGACGTCCTCTTTTAAGTACTATTCTCAGAGAAAAATACGATTTCATATTTAAATTAGTTTTTAATATACTATACATTAATAATATTTTCCTGTAGGATGACAAAAAGAGAAGTTAATCTGCCTTGCGAAGTATTATTTTCACGAGCTCTGAGATTATGTAAGATGAGAGAATTTTTTTTTATACTTGGAACTTGAAAGCGGATTAGGTGCTATGAATAGGTGTGGATATGGTTGCTGCCATTCTTGGAATATACTGTTGATATTTTTTTTAGTAATGGAATGAAGAACATTTCATGCAGGAATGATATCTTTAATAAGTATTTTTTAATTACTGTTTCATTCTGCGATAGAAGATTTGGTCACCATTTAATATTTCTTGGTCGGCAAGTATCTTACTGTTAAGGCGATGTCATCTGTCCCAAAATTAATCAAGGTTAATCTGAGGATGAACGTGAGTTGATGTCACTTGTGAGATTCCCGGCGGAATGAGAACGATCCTTTAGGTAAACCGAGAAGTATTAGCAAGAAAGTGTTTTGGCATGTTCAGAAATGTCTCAGAAGTACGGTAAGTGGTGCAGACGAACAACAAGGTGATAGATATGTTCGACTGCCGTGTAGAAGTTGTGAATTTGAATCGTACATTTTTGTCATGTACTTGGTCTCTTTTAAAAGTTCATTTATTGTGCATTTAAGGAAAGCACGAAACATTACAGCTATCGTGTACTAATCAGTAGAGCAAAAAAAAAATTACTTTTAGATTTAAGAAAAATTTACTTTGAAACTGAAATAAATAAAATAATTCTAAAGTAAACGAATTTTTACAGTTAGTAAATGTCCTGCTCATTAGTATTCTTCGGTATTTTCATCTTCCCTACCAAGTTTTATATATTCATTTCTCACGTTCAGTTATTTAGTTAAACTTTGGAGGGTACACATTTTGTAATTTCCTCTTCTATTAAGCACCGATGTCTTTCAGCCTGCGTGTTATATAAGCAGTGACAATTATATAGACAGGTGTAAATTCGGTGTGTGAACCTGGAGAGATTGTACCCATATGAGCTCCCATAAGAGAGAAACAAAAGCCATGGGAAAATCGGCTCCAAGAGAAAGCCTGCTGCTCCAGTATACTCATGAATAGGATATCTATGAGTTCCGTTTGGGAACCGCACTAAAGTGGATGTCAGTTGCCTCTTGTTATGCAAATTTTTGGCAATCAGCGCAGCCTTGACACATGAAGCAGCGTAGGAAAAAAAAGAAAATAAAAAACTCCACCTTTTGTCCACCTCAGTGGCGTTTCGGCTAGTGTTTTGCATTACGCAGTCATTTCCCTTAACGTTGTAGTGTTTCGAGTGTTACGGTTATTGTTATGGGTACAGGTAATGTGGAACGATGTTGTGTGATTTGAACGCCATATCGTCTGTAACGGTGACGGTTCGTTAATCGACTCGTTTTGTTATGAAATTTCAAAGAAAGTAAGAGTCCCTTACTTTCCTTACTTTCTCTACTTTGGATTCCAGAGGCAAAATAATCCTTGAGTCATGTTGTGATCATTAGCTCAACTTGAGCATCTCTCACTTTTGCCTTGTTTATACATGGTGGTGTAGATTTGGGAGGCGAGTGATTTTGATTTGCCAATAATCTCTCTCTCTCTCTCTCTCTCTCTCTCTCTCTCTCTCTCTCTCTCTCACCAGTGCCTGGGCTTTTGCCCTAAATATCATACATCCATCTCTCTCTCTCTCTCTCTCTCTCTCTCTCTCTCTCTCTCTCTCTGCCTGAATAAGTTCTGAGACAAGTGTATTGTTCAGAGTAGTGATAACTCAAACGAGTTATGCCAATTGTCCATCTCAAATGTTTATTGGGTCTTCGTGCCATTCATCAGACGTTCAAAATTCGGCGGATTTACGTTAAAAGATAATATGAACCGCATGCATTTCAAATTCCTTTTCTGAATTCGATATCTCGCTTCAATGGACCTTTCAGAATATATATTAGGAAGGACGAATGAGAGAGAGAAAGGGAGATGAACCATTTTTGTGATGCTTTGTCCTCGCAGCTTTTGTCTGCTGTAGAATGCGAAGGGAAACTCGCTTGAGAGGATTGCTATAGCACTTGTTTATTCAATTTCATTAGCTAATGCTGCAGAAGTGATTGTAAAGGTTTAGTGAGATTGAATTTTATCAGGAAAAATAGGTTGGTGTTACGTTCACTTTGGTGCCGCCATTTCTCAAGTATTTCGAACAGGTTGTGGGTTTTAAAGAGGGTGTTAATTTGGTTACAACTTGGTTAATGTTACTCCACTCCATTGTTTTCATAAGAATTGATTAGCTGTTATATATTTCTTTCAAGATGTGGTCTTAGTTCGTTGTACATTCGCAGTGTAAATTTATAGATATATATTCTAGTGCAATGATTCTCAACTGGAGGTCCCCGGACCACAAGCTTAGGGGTCCATGACTGTAGACCAGGAGGTCCGCGAGAAGTTTTGAAAAATCACAAAAATAATAAAAAATAGATAAATTAATAAATAGATAAATAAATAAATAAATAAATAAATAATGACAAAACAACAACAATTGTGGTCCGGGGCCCCCAGTTCTAGTGTACACTTCACTACGTGAATGGATAATGTATTAACATACATTATCCATTCTTGTTCATTCATTGTGGTGACGTGAAGTTCATTTCGCAAACGAGACACACTAGTCTCCATCCTTTCAGTGTTCGTAAGGTTTCTGGAGATATGGTCTTTTACGGCTTCATATAAACACCCGGAACTCTGGTACTTACTTCCTAATCTTTTCAGATCGTATTGGATATTCCAGAGGACCGTTTTCTAAAGCAACTGGTTGCTCACCTTACGAAGATCTAGAGTGGATCATTTAATTAAGTGGTACTTTTTTTATTTCTAGTTTTATGAGCCAATCGTACTCCTGGTTTTCGACTTCATGTTTCCATTCATTGCGAAATCTGTTTCTCATAGCCCTTGAAAAATCCATCACCAGATACTGCTAGTAAGCAACGTATTATTTTTAAGGATTCCTCGGCCTATTGAAATATAATGAACAGCATATTTCTCAGTAAATTGTTTTCTGATATGGATGACCGCATTGTCCTGCATCTTCCTTTTCAAGACAAAACTTGAAATGGTAGCAATTGTTTATTTCCTTCTCTCTTTCATATGCTACTTTTCTACGACTAAATCTCTCTCTCTCTCTCTCTCTCTCTCTCTCTCTCTCTCTATATATATATATATATATATATATATATATATATATATATATATATATATATATGTATATATATATATATATATATATATATATATATATATATATATATATATATAATGTGTGTGTGCGTACAACATCCCGGACTTCTCGATATTGCAAACGTAGGGGTTCGGTGTGACAGAAATACAAAACTGCACAAGAGTCACATTTAATATTTATATAAGCACTGACCATTGGCTCTTATGCTCGGAAAACTTTTATTGCACAAGTATTTACAAATCTCTCAGCGCATCTCGGTTTTAATTGAATATTATTTACTTGAACGATAACCTTATAAACACTATCCAGTACTGATAAACATTTGTGCCGTGATAAAGTCGACTTGAGAACCTGCTGTTCCGCAGGAAAATCTTTTATACTATGTATATCGAAATCGACTATTCTGTTTATTCGTTCGCAAAAATATATTTTTTTATTTCTCTATATTTTAATGGCTTATTTTGATCAAAGGCAAGAGAACCGATTGATTCTTAGCTCGCTCGCTCTCTCTCTCTCTCTCTCTCTCTCTCTCTCTCTCTCTCTCTCTCTCTCTCTCTCTCTCTCTCTGTGTGGTCATAAACTGGACGTCACGGAAGATCAGAAACAAGCAAGACATGATGCATCAATGAAGAACAGTAAGAAAAAAATAATAAAAAAAAAAAAGACGATACACCTACAGTAGTATTATTCACTAGCAAAGGTAATCGTATTGGCTGAATTTCTGAGCCCCCAGGTTTCCCCCGTTAAAAGTTGCGGTAATGTTTGGCAGGGAGGAATAAATACTTTTCCATCCAAAACAACGGGAATTGATTTATCATGTAAAAGTTAAATAGAGGTTTTGAATTTTTCATATTACTAAGGCAGATATTAGTTCTTGACCACTTCCGAAGATTACTGACCGTTCTGGTATTCGTAAGGTAAAACTAATTGGCCCATCTGAGTTTTTCTCATTATTTCTTGTATATATACGGTGTATACAACACTTCATGAAGGAGAGTATATTCTACAGAAGGGTCGAAATAGAGCCAAACGTAATAATGACAATGATTATTATTATTATTATTATTATTATTATTATTATTATTATTATTATTATTATTATTTGCAACAGACCCTCTCTGAAATAGGTACTATGAAAAGAAATCGCTGCATCGGATGCATTGATCTTGTGTAGAGTTTTCTCTATTTTCCTTGTAACAGTTTTCTCGCTGTTACTACAACTGGCGAGTAACGCGCCAATGAGATTCATCAGGGGGAGTTAAATTTCCAGTGATTTCCGTATATTTCTGTTAAGGGAAAATAGAGAAGACTCTGTACAAGATCAATGCAGCTGATGAAACGATTTCTTTCAATAGTACCTATTATTATTATTATTATTATTATTATTATTATTATTATTATTATTATTATTATTATTATTATTATTAGGGAGGAGACCTTCTCTGAGAGCAGTTGCATTAAAAATTATAGCTGTTTCCACGGCATTTAATTTATAGTCTTCTCTATTCTTCTTATTATCTTTTTTTCCTCAGCCTGTAGCTGGTAGATCAGGTTTCTCAAGGACACACAAAGATCTCTTTTTTCTTAGGTTTATTTCCTCTAACGTTTCAAACGCGCCTTGGCGTTTATTTTCAAAGAGTGAATGGAATGGCATGCAGGTTACAAGAGTATGCATAGCAAGCGGGGGTGGGGCGGTGGGTGTACGGTTGCCAGGTCGGTTTTCTTATTATTATTCGCCCGCCAACGCTAATGAGATGAAAGGTCTTCTCGTTTAAGTCTCAATACCTTAAACAAACCGAAATAAAGATGCGAGACTTTCCAGGAAATCCGTCGCTGGCTTTCACTTGGCAAATTGGAGTCGAATTCAATTTCAGTAAATTTAATGAATTCTCTGTCATTCTAATGACCGAGAAATGTTTTTTCCATGTTAACGGAATTACTCTCTCGTTTCTTTGCAAAGGAAACTCCTTCTTGCAGTCACGGACTTCTTGATTATGGCACTTGAGCACTTATACCCGACCTTTATTCCTGACCTCTATTCATTGAGTGGTCGATTCATTAATTGCTTCGTGTAGTGATCATTTATAATTATCTTGCAACTTTGTAATTCATGAGTACATCAACAACGTAGCTTAGAATTCATGACATGTATTTCCATATTTTTATTATTATCATTACTGTTAGTAGTAGTAGTAGTAGTAGTAGTAGTAGTAGTAGTAGAAGTAGTAGTAGTACCAATGGCAAAGGGAATTACTTAAAGCAATTCATATAGTAACGTGAAAAAGTCACAAATCGTGATATCCAAGCAAGAAAACTGTCAAATCACAAAAAGAAAAAAAAAATCAGATTTCATTTCGTGACTACTAGCCATTGAGAGAGATACAAACATTCGTAATAATTTGAAAATTATGTATATTTTTCAACCTGGAAGAAACAAAAAAGTCTTAATATTCGTCTAATGCATAATAATGAACGTTCACGAAACCGTTATTATTACGTGTCTAGGAAGTTTTCCGATTTCGAATTATAGACTATGAAGAAGCAGAGCTGTGGGTGGTGAACATTTGCATTCAGGAATGATGTCTCTCTTATCAACTGGTGACACTGCTGAGGGCATGGTTCTGAGTTATGTAAATTAGAATGAAAGTGAAGTATTAGTATATATAGAGGGAGAAGATAATGCGCACCTCTAGGGGAAAATTTGATATATAGTCCGTCTTTGAAAATAAGGTTTTTATCATCGAGTTTTTCCTTTAATCTATTTTCCAACTGATAATTCAGAATTCTCTCTCTCTCTCTCTCTCTCTCTCTCTCTCTCTCTCTCTCTCTCTCTCATTAAGGCTTTCCTTGCCTAGGCCGCATATTCAGGCATACAGCTACAGCATATTGCGACCCTCTCATGTATAAATGATGTCTTTTTAGTTGACTGTAAGATACAAGAAATATAAATAACCAAGGTCTCTTTAACAGACTTTATGTTCGCCTTGATCATAGGGAATAAATGTGTTGTAATTCTGCTGTTATTTCCTGACCCGTTTGACCGGTGTGAATTCGATTACCTTGCATAATTGTGGATTTAGGTTTTACTTACTAATTTATGTAGTGTCACCCACTAGGGGATCCAGGGAGGGGCACCTAGGCACGTGTTCCCCGTGAAAGATAATGACAGAATAATAATATTGCAGATTTAGATAATAACAAATGAGAAATATAAAATGGAGAAAAATATAAAAAAAAAACATTTTAGAAATAATAAAATTTTGAGAAAAAATAATAACAATCTTAATGATAATAATTATGGATTGGGTATTTCTTGATAGAAAGGAACAATTGTGTGTAAGTGTCAGGTACATTGATGGAGAGAAAGCGCGCGAGGACTTCTCGTGTTGTGTTTAAATTGATGATTTGACAGGGAATGGTATAGCTGATGTGTTATTAAAAGAACTGTCCGGATATAACTTAAATCTTCAATATTTGATTTGTCAAGGTTACGATGGTGCCAGTGCAATGAGTGGTGCAGTGAAAGGGGGTCAAGTTATTGTAAGAGAGAAATGTCCCGCTGCCATCTATGTCCGCTGTGCAGCTCACGTATTGTATTTAGTAATCTCTAAGTCTAGTGAGGTTCCAGCAATTAGAAGCTGCTGGAATGATGTTAATGAAATAGTTCAGTTTTTCCATTCATCACCCCAAAGACTGAAAGTCATGGAAAACATCATCAAAAAAGATGAAGAAGTGCATTCATCTCTTACTTTTAGATTGCATAAGTTTTGTGACACTCGATGGGTACAGAGACACGAGGCAATAATGGTATTCAAAAGGTTACTTCATTATGTTATTGTAGCTTTGGGAATAATCAGTGACTGGAAAAATCCAGGTAATGCTCGCAGTATACTGAAAAAGGTTGACTTTGAATTTATTGTTGCCTTGAATGTCCTCCATACCATATTAAGTGAAACACGACCATTATCTCAACTGCTGCGGGCAGTAAATACAGGTATGCTAGAGTGCTCCACTGAAATTAAGTTGGTACAGGAAAATATTCAGAAAATGAGAGATGGAGAAGATGGACTCAATGATATTTATGACGAAACAGTGAAACAGGGCGCAGACCTTGATGTTTCAGAAAATGTACCGAGGTTGGCCAGTAGGCAAAAACACCGAGCAAATCCTCCAGCCTCCAACCCACGTGATTATTATCGCACAGAAATTTTCATTCCATTTGTTGATTTTGTACTTATCCATTTCGGGGACCGCTTTACTAACTACCATTTCATTGCACTCTCGTTATGTGCATTAGTCCCTAGCAATTTTAACCGCAGTTCTTATGATGAGCTGATTCCAGCTTTAGAAATGTGTAAAGATTATATAATATCCCAGGGGTCAATAGACCATTTAGATGATTATGCATCTGAATATAATATATGGAAATCTCGTTGGAAGGCTGAACCAAAAGAGTCTATTCCCAAGACAGTAACAGAAGCATATGTGCAATGCTCAGAAAATTACCCCATAACGAAATTACTCTTACAGATATATGGGACACTACCTATATGTTCCTCTGCTACTGCAGAGCGAAGTTTTTCGGCCTTTAATTACATAAAATCACACAGGCAAGATACAATGGAATCAGAGAGACTGAATTGTCTTGCTAAATTGAGCATTCATAGTGAAATGACGGATGACATAGAACCGGTTATACAGAGAGTCATTGATTTATTTTCGAAGAGGGCCTCACGTAAAATAGATTTTATTTTATCTAATGTTACGAAGATGATTACAAGGCAAATCCTAATATTATTTTATGCCCTTTACATCCTTCTCATTTGCGATAAAAGAAGTTCCGAAATTTTATAGATTTCATAACTTCGCCTACTTTTAAATTGCTCCATTCTTCTGAAATCATTGATGATACAGAAATACCCTAACAAACAGGGGCCACAAAGAGAGTATGTATAAAAAAAACATAATGCAGTAACCTTTCAGGGTTCGCAGGAATGTGTATTCAAATAAAATACATTATTCTTCTTACTGATGTTAGTCTCACAAGGTCTGTAGAACCAAGCCTCAGATCTAGAAATACTTGATCGGTCAACTTTTAAATATCTGCCATACTGATTAGTCCGTAAACAAATACTATCTTGGCACTGTCTCATTTTTATCAATTTCTTGGGTAAGAACCTTATAGCCATCTGTCGGAGATTATATAGTGTACGTTGAAGGTTAATTATTAATTCAATGAAAAGCCCTAATTTTGTCAATCATTTCGAGATCTTCGTCCATCTCATCCATTCGACAGCTCGCACATCAAATAGGCGGAAGGTGCTTCCATCAAAAATCCAAATATAAATGTAGCGCTTAATTACGGAGATCATTCATCTCCATTAGGGAGGAAGGGCTGTAGTATTTTCATATTCCGGACCTTCTTCAAATTGCTGTCGCTTTATAAGTCACTTTTCGTGTAGGAGTCCATATTGCACTTGTCATTCGTAATCTCTCTCTCTCTCTCTCTCTGGATATGAGTTCCTGCCCCATCTCTCTCTCTCTCTCTCTCTCTCTCTCTCTCTCTCTCTCTCTCTCTCTCTCTCTCTCTCTCTCTCTCCATTACTCTCCATTACTTCGTGCGTTCCCATGAATTTTTCCCCGAGAAATTTGACGTGTGAAAGCCATTTAGCCGTCCCTTCATATTCAGGAGCTCTCAATTGTGTGTGTTCTACGAAAAAAATTGGCACAGGTTAATTTGGTTTGCCAGATGGATTTTCAGCGTTCGTTTGAACAGGACACCACGGCGTCCCGTTTCAGCTTTTACATTATCATTGATGCCGCTGCTTGACCAGGCCTGTCATCCATGCACCGGCATCGCTCAGCCGAGTTGTTTAATTGGTGGGTCCATGCTTGTATCTCTATCTTTTTACCCTTTTGTTGATATTTATTCCTCATGAAAAGTAGCGTGTTACTCAGTCGATGTTTTGAAGATTGCGGTATGATGTTTCTTCCTTAAACACGCAGTTTCCGTCGTGTATTAAATATTACTGAATTATTGCCGTAAATTTACCTTTTTACGCATAACAGATAAAAGCTCTGGATGAACGTGATAGAGTGCATAAAACAGAGAAAGGCAAGTAATGATATTCCTCTATTTTCTGTCCATATCGTTCTCAAGGAAACTCCATAAAGAGTTATATTTTCTAGTCATAGATAAGAAGTTATTGCATCTCACTCCTTGCCACACGAGGAAATGGTTTTATAGTCGTTAGATTTTAAAACACAGCAATAATGCAAGTACTGGTAGTCTTTGAGTTCCTCAAGATGATTATTTAATATGCTGCCAAATTCACTTGAATTCATTTCACTGCCAAAGCCAGAAAACCGGTAAAAGTAGGATTTTTGGACGTCCAGGCACTGCTCGGACTGGCAGATAACGATTTTTTTTTACTTTTAAATTGATAACGAGGGAACTGACAAGCTGTGAAACTTAAAAGTCTGCCTAGAGATTTCTTATACCAAAATATCACAGTTTCTTTGGTTTCATACACAACGTCTTCAAGTCAATGATTGTCATCATAATTGCTCCATAACCTGAGGACTGATGTACACTGAAACTTCACATTTCGTTGTGAGCCTCTTCTTGTGCATATGCTGGCTTTCTTGTCCTATCCGAAGGCTCGTTTCGAGGTAGATACTCTCATGGCCTTTAGGGAAAGTTAATGTTATCAAATTGAACGGCAACTTGAACAGGCTTCATTTGGAAACTGGCCGTATTGACACAGTTCTAATCGAGTATCCGTTTTATAACGAATAATAACATCGAATAAATTGAGGATTCCGCGCGCCTTGTTTTCCCAATAATTCGATAAACCAATGCATGATTTAGTCCGATTAGAGCAACCCACGTGTAGTCTCACTGGTCGAACGTTCAATTGATAACACGTTCACTCTATACGTCCCAACAATATCTCCACAGCGTGGAAAATTAAAACGAAATCATTTTTCTCGAGTAAATAGAAAAATCCTGGCGCTGAGCGTTTTCTAGCTCCTCTCGAAATGAATGTAGGCTACCACAAAAATTAATTTTTCGCACATCCCCCAGTTTCTTGTCGACGTGAAATCGCACCCGAGTTATAAATTTTCCTGCGTCACGTACCGTAGTGATGGCCTTCGATTTCGGTCTCTCTTTCTCTCTTGCCATCCCGATCTCTCCTTCTCTCTGTGAGCAAGTGTCCTCCATAAACTAATTAGGATCAGGTTGATATTATTGTTTTACAGATTTTATGTCTCAGCTTCGCATTTCTACGTAAACGATTCTCGTGTATAATCAAGAAATTCTTCTTAAAAGGGACAGAAGGAGATTATGTCTAATTTTCGAGATATAATACACACCAGCAAATTTTCCAACAGCGCACACTTAACGTGTATATAAGGCTCTAGTGACAAGGGAGGTGTTAGTTTTAATGATTAACGATATTGGGTATGCCCTTGAAATTACAATACATGTGTGCTTTGCGATTTTATCTGGTAGACTAGCTGTGTATGCCCTGGGAGACGTCTGTTCTGTTGCCATTCCCTCTTAAGGCCTAAAAGATGGGTTTGATTTTTTCCTGTGCCTGCTCGAATAAATATTACAGAAAAATCTTGTGATTTCTACAATAATATGTAAAGTTATTTATCTGAAAATTAAAAATATTTGTTCTGGAGTATGATACATACGTCTGAGACTGAATATTTTATACTTTATTTATTTTTGTTGCGAGACTAGATCTTACTCCAGTGGTAATTTTCTGTTAGGGTAACTGAAGAACAAACGTCTTCTTAGCATGTCGCAGTTCGTGGATTTTGATTAGGCCATTTCATATACACAAATAGGTTATGAAAATAAATATAAGTAGGTTTTGCAGTGATAGAGTGTTAGTGACTTAATTCAACTTTTATCTACACGCTTATGTCTTGATTTTTATTATATCTTCCATACAATGGAAGGCATTTGATGTAAAACTCAGACCAATTATCTCCTTTTCATTTTATATGTTAGTTTTATATTGTAGTCATTAGTCCGATTTTCATGCAGCCTTACTATTTCAGTTCTCCCCTTCTATTGTGATGAAAACTAATGAGGCTTCTTAATTTTGCCCAATCGTTAGTCTAAAATGCCTTTCGTTTTGCTTATCCAGGTATTTTAGCCAAAGTCAACAGGTCATTATCTCTGGACTTGAAAATGTAATGGTAAGAATTTTATAGACTGCACTAGTGCCGATGAAAAAAAATTAGCACTCTGTAATTATTTTAGGATGCAAAGGTCATAACTCATGATTGTCCATAAGTTGATGTGCATTAGAAAACACACATACACGCACATATATACATACATGCATACATACACATACTATATATATATATATATATATATATATATATATATATATATATATATATATATATATATATATGGCTGCAAGAAAAAACCTACACTGTAAGGAATAAACTGAAAAATTGGAACTGACATATATATATATATATACATGTGTGTGTGTGTGTGTTGTATGTGTGTATGTTTACTTAACGTATATCGTACGTGTGTGTATGAATGCATGTATGCATGTACATACGTCACGAACACAACCCAGCTGTTATACATAATTTATTTTTCATTTCGTAAAAAATTATGAAACAAAATGATTAAAATCTCGTCTTAACCCCAAGAACACAGCCACAAGGAAGCCATGACCCAGAAACCCCTTTCCTCCAGTGAGAAATAATTGGGCTCTTCGTGGATGCTGTTAGATATACGTGAAATAAGGGGAAGAAATAAAATTTGGCAGATACAATGGGTCCATTCTGAAATGCATCAGAAATTTGCTGAATATTCATTCAAGTAGCGTTGACATTGTGCCGGTTTAAAGCAGAGCATGAATTACGAATGTTTATTGCATAAGCAATGCGGTTGGCGCTGCAGCATATTTACATTTACTGTCAAAAGTTTTTGCGATATGTCCAGCTCTTAATCGAGCTTGTCTTGAATATTAGACTCTGTCGTCTTTGGATATTTGTCTTTCTCTCTCTCTCTCTCTCTCTCTCTCTCTCTCTTCTATGGGATTCATTTTGGCTTATTAAAGCGATGTAAAATAATATGATATCATGAAAATAAGCATTCCTTACTTTGAAAGCACCCATTTAGGATTTTTTTTTCCAGTTCATATATCAAACTTCAAGAGCGATCAGGAGAAAAAGAATGAAAATGGGGAGAGCGCGAGAGACGGAGAAAGAAATCAGAGATAGGTAACATTCAACGCTATATTTAAATGAGGGTTTTCCAATGATCAACTTCAGAGGATTTGTTTAACCAAAATGTATGCCTTAGGCAGTCATTTTTATTTAAGCAAAACTCCGATGCCAGAATAATGTATTTTAGTTCGAAAGTCTGGTATCAGTAGCCAGATTATACTGTTTTTGTCTGGCCCGTAGGGGGTAGTGCCATTTGTGTACTTTACGCGGTTTACTGTAGGCATTACTTAAGGTCCTTTGCAGCGTCCCTTCGGCCCCTAGCTGCAACCCCTTTCATTCGTTTTACTACACCTCCAGTCATATTTTCCTTCTTCCATCTTAATATCCATCCTCTCCTAACAATTTTTCCAACATTATTTTCAGCGCTGAATGACCTCATAGGTCTCATTACTTGGCCATTGTCCTAAATTTTATACATTTCATTATTTTTGTCTGGGTCCATCATCATTATTATCATCGCCTCCAATGCGACCTTACGCAAAAGTACCTCTGTGAAATTCTATCACTGATGTCTTTTGTGCTTTCTCTGCCACAGATCTCCACTCATCCCCAGCCTCCTTCCTCACAGTTTGCAACGGAGTAGGGCTGGGTCGTTCAGCTCTTCTAGTGTCCACAGGGACCCGGCTGGCACTGTCACTCATTATTGCCTTACGGTTTTCGAAGGACTATGTCCAAGCCATCTCCATCTCCCTTCCATCATTGTATCTTATTCATAAGGAACTACTGTGATTTTTTTTATGTGATAATTGGAGGTATTAAGTAAACGTCTCAGTTGAATTCGACTCCTAAACTTTCGAGAAGAGAAAAACTTTGAATGTTTTTTTTTTTATTTATTTACTTCGTAGTGAAGAGACAATTAAAAAAATGGCAGTTAAGTAAATGTATATCGTCGGTAATGGCCCCTGGCTAATTCTGCTGAGCTCCTTTAATGGTATTCAGCAAAATGTTAACCAAGATAATCGAGGCCTTACCAATGTATCTCCGAAATACATTAATCACGTCGTCTTTGTCATCTGTTTTATAGAAATGAGAGGTTTCCATATAGACATTACACTGAGGTCATAACCTTGCCAGAAAAAATATGGCCTTTTTTTAATGATTCCCCATATCAAATTGATCAAGTCAAGTAACAGGTAAACTTTAGTTCGCCAAGAAATATTTATTTCGGTACATGAGCTGGAAATTGTGTAGTAAACCATAAGATTCTGCTTCCCTGCTCTCAAAACTTCGAAGCACTTGTGAGTTTGGCTGAATGCATCGAATTTTGAGTTAGTATGGCATTTTGCTGAAACTTTCTTTCGTTGGCGATATCACGGCATACCAAGTATGAAATGCGTCCCGCTCGAAATTTGTCGAAGGGACCGGAATAAAATCTCTCCTGTCTTTTTTTTTTCGTTTTTTTTACTATTAGTTCCCTTCTTACAAAGTCTGGGGACTGCAGGCTTTCTCCTCTCTGTCTGTCTGTCTGTCAGTCAGGATATCTTCCACGCTTACCGTGGTAGTCAGAATTGTTTATTTTTTATAGGTTTATCAAAGATGAGAGTTACATTTTTTGGTAATTCTCTTAAGAGGTTTTTCTTTTTATCAAACAGACAACGTGTTAACCTGCCATTGTCCTTGCTCTTCAAAAGCTACTTGGTATCTCATCTAATTAATTAGCCCATAAAGTGCACAAAAGAAGCTTCAGCTTCGCATACATACTTGTTCCTGTGTTCAGAACATTAGTGTTATGATTTATAATTATATATATATATATATATATATATATATATATATATATACATATATATATATATATATATATATATATATATATATATATATATATATATATATATATATATATATATATATGTACACCTGGTGTTTCAAATTAGAGCCCCCTCCACAGAACAAATGGAAAGTTATGATGTTTTCTGCTATAGCCTATCTCCACGTACATTATTTTAAGTTTCTATTAAGCTATTTTTCATTTTACATTTCTTGTATTTTCAGACTGAGTGACGGAGTTAGATACAGCCGCCATGGATGACAACTCGGAGGAAATCAGATGGATTGACCGAATCCGGGCTATAACCTTCAGAGAGGCCAGGGATGCTGGCACATCCTTCATTTCACTTTCCTGAATAGCTAAATATATTAAAAGAGATGAATCCTTTGTTAAAAGAAACTGGAACAAAAATCCATATGACTGTCATCGCGAAAAGAGTGAGAATCTTGGAAGGCCTGAAGTCCTTTCTCAGGAGTCAAAAGACATCATAGCTGAGGCAGTGGGTAGACCAAGAAAGTCTTTACGTAAATTGGTGCTTGAACTAGAAACAAAAAGGGGAAAGAAGAGAAGTTATAGTGCTGCATATTGTGAGTTGAAAAAATCTGGTATCAAGCCATTTCATGTTATCAGCAAGCCCAACATCACTCAGCAACAGAGAGAAGACCATGCATGGTTTTGTGGTTCATTTCTTAAAGATTGGGATGAAGCTGACTTTCTCCTTGTTGCCACATCAGATGAATTCTTCATTTACACAGTCAGGAAGCCAAATCATAAAATGACATCATTTGGGCTGCAAAGTTGGATGATGTCATGGACGGGCGCTTATCGCCAAGTTGTGAAATTTCCTGAATGTTTGGGAATTTTTCTCTGTTTCACAGCCAAACGGTTAATGTGGATCATCAAAGCAAAAGGACAGTCATGGAATGGCGAATACTTCAGAGAAACTGTGCTTACTGGCAGAGTATTTCCTTTCCTCAAAGATCCTGAAAATGTGTTATTTGTTGAAGAAGTCACAATTTTGTATGATAAGGCACCATGTTTCAAGGCTCTTCAGACACAGGAGCTGCTTCGAAACAGTGGTATCGATTTCTTCTCGTCAAGTGAATTTCCAGGTAGCTCCCCTGACCTTAATGTGTGTGAAAACATTGGTAGTATCTTAAAGGATCGTGTTGAAGAGAAGCGCGCACAGTGAACTATGATGGTATACCAAGCCTCGACGACCTGCGAAGATAGGTGGCCGAAGTGCTCAGGGAAATGGAGTTTGAGTCTCAGCTTTTTTGCGATTTGCTGAAATCATACCCCTCAAGAATGCAGGCTGTGGTACAGGCAGATGGAGGCCACACAAAATATTAAATACTCAGAGAGAAACTTAAATAAATACCTGTTCTGAATTACTTTTGTTTTTGTCCATATCAATTTCAATTTATGCTGTAGAGGCGGGGTTGCTCTAATTTCGAAACACCCTGTATATATATATATACACCAGTTTTTTACTTTAACCTTGGTGGGACGGAAATTTATTATAAAAGAATGATCGCCATCGGTGCCTAAAATATGTTTATACCTATAAATAATTTCTATTAAAGAAAATTTTTATTCTTTTTCTTTGGGAACCATTCACTTTTTAATGCATATGTGTATGTTTGCGTGTATTAGTACTGTTCAGTGGCGCACATCTTTTAATAAAAGTATATTCATATCAGTCTTTTCTTTTTTATGATAATGAAGCGTGGTAGGTGACAGCTCGCTGTTATCAATAATTTATGAGGTTAGAATAATCATGGATATTTAGTTTTATTCACTTCATGAATATAGATGGGGTTGAGGGTGAAAGTTGGCTATTCATAACTCATTAATGCTGGTAGCCGTGTGTATAATAGTAAAGTTAGTTGAAATCTATAAGCCTCGAAATTCACGGCTCAGTGGCCCCTTTTTTTTGGCTGCTTTTTCTTCATATTTTTTTTTTTTTTTACTCTTGTCACATGTTGGTTATTGTAGGTTAAGCTGGCCTTATGACAGCAAGGGCCTTTTCCTTAAGCCTAGTAAGATGTGCAAGGGCGTAGGACGTGTGGTGTGGACCTCATGACCTCCAACCAACAGAAATTGACAAGCATCCTCCATGGCTACGCTCCGCCCGTCTTCTTCGTCTTCCCTTGTCTTCCCTTTTTTGTTTCCTTGGTGCTTTGGGCCGTCCCCCTGTTTCAGGATTATATTTCCGAAGCTCTTGTTTTTCCCCTCATGATGAGTGAGGTTTGAAAATGGATTTTTTTTCTCCGGATTAGCCTCCTCCGCAAAATGATTAAATATCCCGTAGAAATGTGCGTAGTTCTGTAATAACTGTGTTTTAGCTTATTTTCTGTGATTTATCTACATTTTGTATGATGCAACAGTGTTTTATAACGGTTCAAATGCTTTTCCGGTCTTTTATGAGAGTTCTGCTCTTAAAAATGATTTAAGAAGAAACTGAAAGCGGGCAGGGTTCTTTTGATTCCAAATTTCTCTTTCATCAGTACATTATTTTCGTTTACATTTCGAGCTGCGCAGAATGACTCTTCGAAATTGACTTCAGGATAGCATGCGTGTATAAGCAAGGGTACCAGTGATCAGAAAGTTTTGCCATTGCCATTATCAAATCAGGAAGTCCTCGTATCCGACAACAACATCCTTCCCAGAAATGAGAAAACTTCTGATAGAATTGTGGGATACACTACAAACATGAAATGGTAATGCAGCAGCCATGGGTGCCGATACGAGTTTACGAACGGATTTGGGCTGGGAAATCGCGTTGGTGACGGTTGAAACTCATTCTCTTCAACTCCATAATGTTCTCCCTTGGTGACAAAGAACATTCTGTTGAAATTAACCCAAAGAATAATGAGAAAGAGACGAGATTGGCACAGGTTTTCAGATCCTGGGCTTGCGGTACGAGGTCGTTGGTGTGGGTGAGTTCGAGTTGCAGAGTTAATAGGTTTTGGGAGCTCGTGGTGAAGAAGCGTATCCATCAGGCTCCTGGTTTTAAGATATACTGGTTTTCAAGTTATTTCATAGAAATGACTTAATGGAAGTCCTGACTTTACAATGGCAGTACCGGTAAAGTCCATTGTCATGAGGCCCTCTTAGATTGTGTCTCTGAACAACATTCAAGTTTTTATTATTATTATTATTATTATTATTATTATTATTATTATTATTATTATTATTATTATTATTATTATTTGTTTACAGTCTACTTAATTTGCAAATCTAGACAGCAACGGGAAAAGTATTATCTGATGTTGAATTTTCTTAGTAGGAAGTTCCCAAAAAATCTTTAAGTTTCTCGGTACATTGGATCACAAACTCGCACTGGAAAAGAAATTTTGAATTTTGCTTTTTGCCATCATGGAAGCCGGTATAGATCCCTTTAACCCAAGGAGTCGTGTGTACAACAGCTGTCAGGTCACAGGGAAACAGTACTATGTAGACCTATTTTTGCTGACTGTGGCAGAGCTGTCGAATTACGTCCTAGTTAACAAGCCCCAGTTCTGAGCAAAATGACGACTCATTGTTCTTGGCGCGGTAGAACTGGAACTGCAAAAGCAATGTGCTTGGGGCCTCTGGATATGAAGGGAAACATTCTCTCTTCTACGTCGCTTCTTATCGAGTTCATTTGATTTGGGTGTGGTTCAGGGCATGACTGCTTTGGCAGCGACAGTGAAACCGAAAAGATTGAAAAAAACTTAGCTAATTCCTATCGAGTCTGACAGGTTGGGTCGAGATTTGAAGAGAAAAATCATCATTAGAGTCACTGAATGCATAAATATACAGGATATAATAGCAGACGTCGGATATCTTACAGCAATGTGATTCTGCAATGTGAATAAAACATTAGTCGTTGTTTACAATTATTTTGTTTGCTATCTTAAAAAAATAATATATATATATATATATATATATATATATATATATATATATATATATATATATATGTATATATATATATATATATATATATATATTACATATATGTATATATATATATATATATATATATATATATATATATATATATATATGTGTGTGTGTGTGTGTGTGTGTATATATACAATGTCTATACGCTTTCTCTCACAAACATATATAGATGAACAGATAGATAAATAGAAAGATCGATACAGAATATGTTTGACTGCGTAAATGTCATACCTTATATTTTATCTTTTTCTGAGACGTATATTTTCCCAGCTGGAATAAGTGTTAATTGCCTCCCTTCAAGAATAATATAAAGGTACGGAAGCTGAGGTTTTCCTATATTTTCTTCACGTGCTAAATAATGTCAAAATTTTCTTGGTTACTAACAGGTCACAAATTTTCTTTTCCAGACAAAAACTTGGAGGATCCCTTTTACAAGCACGAGCTCGATGCAGATGCCAACAACAGTAAGTAAAACTAAAATTTAGAAATACTGGCAACCGATTTATTCATCTATCTCTATTAGTAACGGAACAGTTTTTCATGAAAAAGTATGCCTCTCTCTCACTCTCTCTCTCTCTCTCTCTCTCTCTCTCTCTCTCACACACACACACACACACACACACACACACACACACACACACACACATACACACACACACACACACACACACACACACACACACACAATTATTGAACACGTAAGCTGAAAGCCCAGAAGTTCCTTTAACCTTTAACTCACAAGACTTGCGAAATTATAATGAAGTCACCAAAGGAACGGAATTGATTAATAGTACCGACCGGAGTATGTATGCCTAATGCGTTATCACTTGCCATCAATTACTCTTTTGGTAAACAACGTCAATTTACTGAGAGGTAAAACTCCAATAAATGAAAGGAAATAAATGTGTGTTGTGTCAAAAAAAAAAAAAAATTTTTTTATCGTTTGAACACAAATTTTTTTCAGAGGAATTTTTTGGTAGGAAAACAATCGTAGAAATTGTCAGTGATACAGAGAAAAGAATTGAGTAGGAACTGAATTGGTGAATAGTTCTAGATTAATAGCAACATCAGCTAGACTACACATTTGTCAAACTACTAAATGCCACTAAAACATAATCAGGTGATATTTTGAATAACAACAGGTCTCGTTCATCACAGAAGTCCCAATACCTCAATGCAGGTTATATCTAATACATTTTACATTTTCCAAACTTTTCTACCTTCATACCTTGTCTCTGCGTCAATGGTAGTCTTCTTGGTGTTTCTTTGCTCTCATACAGATATTCAGTGCTGACAAGACTTGTAGCGAAGACAAACGAACGTTCTATGTACGTACTGATATACTCGTTTGTGTTACTGCTAATTTGTTTTACTGCATAATCTTTGTAAATTTCTTTATACTTGTAATAAGAGAGAGGCTTCTGAAGTTTACATTATATATATATATATATATATATATATATATATATATATATATATATATATATATATATATATATATATATATATATATATCGTGTGTCTGTTAATGCAACAGTTTTCTGCAAAACTCAATTGGGGAATATAGCTACATAGCCAAATCTTCAAAATATATTAGAGGCATACCGATGTAAACGTAGTAGGACCTTAAAATTGAAGGCAGAAGCAGAACAGATGATTCCTAGCATGAAAAGATCCGGATAACAAAGCAGGCTTTATTCTGATATTTGCCAGCGCACAGATGGTATGGAGGCAACCTGAAAAGAAACCAAAGTAACCAGAACATTTACTGTTAAACAAAAACATGTCTTGACGGAAGATTAATTTATCCCCAAAGTTTAACCTTGGAATTATGAGTGTGTTTACAAATGGACAGAAATTATTGTGTTAACATTTGTGCAGAAAAAAACCGGGGGCGGCCAGAGAGGGAGCCCAAAAACTTGAAGAGATGGGCAGTTCATGATTAGCGCTCTGGAAACGGTGCACCTCCACTGTGAGCCTTTGGTAGCACAAAGGATTGCCAAAAGATATTCGCTTGTTAACGGGTATACAGAATGAACTGAGAAGGTAAAAGAATTTAAGAACAAACAGTTTCCAAGAGTTATGAGAAACGCCCAAGAAAATACACAAGTAAAAAATATAAATATCCTCAGTTCATTCAGTGCCATATCAGTTAGTAGAGTGCTATTAAGTATTCAAGAAAGACCAGTAGAAGTAAGGTATAAACAGTCCAGTATCTTGTCATTGTGATTCCCTTGAACTGAAATCAGTCCAAGGAAATGGTTAATAAATCAAGACAAATTTCGGCAGAGGCATATTAAGGAATTATTAATCTGATTGGTTCAAGATACCCAGAAAAAAGTAAAATTACCTAAGAGACATATCCATGTAATTAGTTTTAAAGGAAGGCTGAGTCTACAAGTGCATAAGATTTTGGCGAATGTGCATGGAAAAGTTGACAAGGAAAGTCAGAACACTTCACAGAGTTGCCATTACAATGGTAGTAGGCATACTTGTGCACAGAAAATAACCTCCCGTAGTGGGGTCTTGCCGTCAGTTCACCGTTCACCGCACGCGGTGCACTGTAGGCATTACTTAAGGCTCTTTGTTTGTAGCGTCCCTTCGGCCCCTAGCTGCAACCCCTTTCACTCCTTTTACTGTCCCTCCATTCATATTCTCTTTCTTCCATCTTGCTATCCACCCTCGCCTAACAGTTGTTTCATAGTGCCACTGCGAGGTTTTCTTCCCGTTACACCTTTCAAACTGTTCTACTCTCAGTTTCCATATCAGTGCTGAGTGACCTCATAGGCCCCAGCGCCAGGCCTTTGGCCTAAGTTCTATATTCCGTTCTATAATCCAGAAAATGACCGAAAGCCAAACTCCCCTCACAGTTTCCAAATGAACTGCCATTGTGCTTAGTTGAAAGTTAAATTAAAGTCCTCCTGGACCTCCGTAGGCTCATTTGTGCTTGGAAGACCAAAAATAAATGATCGAAAATTGATCATAATAACACAACAGCTTGGCATCCTGTCATTTTGTCCGTAATTGCACAAACGATTAAAGGAAGAAAGAGACCGAAGAATCCCGTAAACCTTTTCGGTGCGTCATCACGTGACGTGGGATTACTGTAAGGCCCAGATAAGAAAGCCAAAAGAAACGAGTCTTTCTATTTCAGTGTGAGTGCCCTGTCCACAAAACAAGGCAGAAAAAATCATCACGTGGGCATGACAGTGTGCTGACTGGCGTAAGAAGTAAGACCCGAAAACGAAAGTGAGAAGTAGCATGAAGCTTATCGGTGTGTAACAGGTAATCTGAAGAGTGTGAAGGTTGAAATGCCCGAGGGCTTACTGTACTACTGCGCAGTTACTGTGACGACGTGAGAATATAAGACGTGAAAAAGCAAATGAAAAATATCCTTAAAGACTCTGAGGAGAAAACTAAAAAGGTGTACCTCAGCAAAATACGTGTATGAGCAGTTTCAAAAGACAGCAGTCCTCCAAAATTAGAAAGAAACAAGTGAAAAATGCGCCGAAGTTTCTTCGGCGCAGTTGAGTTTTCTGTACAGCGTATAATGATAATGCTGTATGAAACTCTCAGCCACGGCCCATGAAGCCCTCAGCCGGGGCCCATGAAACTTTCATCCACAGCCCGGTGGTGGCCTGTGTTGTTGGCACCTATAGCGATGCCAGACGCACGGTCATGGCTAAATTTAACCTTAGATAAATTTAAAACTTCTGAGGATAGAGGCCTGCAATTTGGTATGTTTGATGATTGGAGGGTGGATGATCAACATACCAGTTTGCAGCCCTCTAGCCTCAGTAGTTTTTAAGATCTGAGGGTGGACGAACAGACAGAAAGCCATCTAAATAGTTTTCTTTTACAGAAAATTAAAAGCCTAATAATGGAAGACTGTATGACCCGAAAGGCTACCAGTGCATGACCGGTGTAAGACAAGCAAATTTAAGCGGATGCCTATAACAGCCTCAACTCTTACCTTTATGGAAGCTGAGTGATAACAAGCACACAAGGTACACACAAAAAAAAAAAATTACAAATACTTGATTAAAAAAAAAACTTTGCTGATGGGTATTGCAGCAGAGATCCAAAAGAAAGCCAATAAAGTGTCAGTTGACTTCTTAAGAAATAGACTGTTCCGGAAAAAGGATGTTAATACATGTGCAGTATATTGCTAAGTATACGAAGGAGGGCTTAAAAAAAAAAATATATATATATATATTATATATATATATATATATATATATATATATATATATATATATATATTTAGTGCAGGACCTTTTCAGTGCGTAATCAGTTAAGCTTTCAGGCACAAATAAAAAAACCAAGGAGGCACCTGAAGGAAGCCGAAATACTTATCCTGCTACACAATGAACGTGATGATAGTTGAAAACGTAAGATTTCAAAGCATTCAACAGCAATAAAGTACAGACATTTGCATAAGAAAAGTCCGTTGAAAATAAAATTTAAATAGTTGTAGGACTTGCATTAAACCTGTTGTCAGAAAAATTGACAAAAAAAACGCGTCTTTGCCTCAAAAGAGCAAGTAGAAGCGATCCGTCAGCAGAAAGATGCTGAGGTGACGAGTAATCTCATTCAAAAGAATTCTTTCTGTTATATCTTGTTCCCATTCAATAGTAAATATGTGAATACACACACACACACACATATATATATATATATATATATATATATATATATATATATATATATATATATATATATATATATATATATATATTATATATATATATATATATATTATTTATATTATATTTGTGTATTTGTAATAGCCTCAGTGACCTCTTAAATTTTCGAGCTCATTATAATAACTAATGCATACATATCCGTTAAAAATGACCAGTAGATTATAAATGTGTATGTGTATACAAATATCTGTGTATATATATACATATATTTGTGTGTATATATATATACTGTATATACTGTATATACAGTATATGTATATATATTATATATATATATATATATATATATATATATATATATATATATATATATATATATATATATATATATATATATATATAAATGGAGATTAGAGACAGCAAACTTCTTCCATGGCTGAGCAATCCACCTCTCCCCCCAGATCTCCCAAATGGTCCTGATCCGGACACCTCCGAAAATCTAATCACTAGTACCCAGTCACAAGAACTCCCCACCCCGAATTTTGCGATGACTCGCTGGCATATAAACTGAACCCAAAACGTACCGTAACCTCCTTGTCGAGGTTGTTAATAAGCTGGAGACCTCTCGGAATTAGTTGACCTGAAATTGAGGTGGCTACTGGAACGCCGTTCAAGTCACAGGCGCTTTTATGAGTTAAGAAATGTATAAAACTTTTAAAGTACCGATGTGGACATCTCGAAAAAAAAGGGGGGGAAAAACCGAGATATTTTCGGAAGTGCGGCTGTGGGTGGGTCACGAACGCAGACTGACGTGTCTGAAATGACGCGACTGAAATAAATCTCTCCTTTCTTCGCTCAAAATATTTAAAACTGTTTTCGTCAGTGACCAACTTTTATTTCTGTTGGACGGATTGAGAGAGAGAGAGAGAGAGAGAATCAAAATTATGACTTCCGAAAGTGAATTTCACTTTATATGCTTTTGCACTTTCATCATCCACACTACTTCTATAATGGGCTCGACATTCCATTGGTACATTCCTGCCTGGGGTTCCAATGTCACTGTTATTCTCATCCAAACAAATCTATTAAACACTCCCTGCTGCCTTTCTTCCTTCCCCCACTTTGTGACTCTTTCTCTCTACAATTTCTGCAGTTTTTCATAACTCTTCAATCAGCACTGTATCATCTTCAAACTTCAACCATGCACACTTCATTTACAGGTCAGTTTCTTATCCCACAGTTTTTTTTACTTACTGCTAATTTCCTTTTCAGGTTCCACGCAATCCTCCATCCAAAAGATATTAAAAAATATTAAACAATCATGGAAACGTGGCTCCCTTGTCTCTAACCATTAAACATTATGGACACATAACGCCCTTGTCTCTCGCCCATTAAACAATCATGGGCACATGACGCCCTTGTCTTTGACGCATTAAACAATCATGGACACATGACGCTCTTGCCTCTGACCCATTAAACATCTTGGAGACATGACGCCCTTGTCCCTGACCAACTTTTACACCAAACCACTCACACTCTAAACTACCGTATAGTGTCCCATGCTTCCCATGTATAAAAATAAAAAAAGGATTTTAATAGGTCTCAGCAACCTATCTTCTATACCTTACAGCCTCCCATTGCCTTTCTATCGATTCCGTCATAAGCTTTATCCAGGTATTTGTATGTCATAGACAGCTCTTATCATATTGCTTTCTAACTTTTCGCATAGCACTTCGAGATGTTGTACACTTGCCACTTTATACAGCGATCTAAAGTGCCTTTGAATGGTCTGAGGTCAGCAACCTGACACTTTAGAGGTGGAAAATACGCAAAAAATGAAATTTGCTGAAGAGCTTAATAGTAAATTCTTTCATAACGAAGCAAATAGGAAAAACACATTTCTGTTCTAGTCTCTTGTAGAGAATAAGACATAACCAAGACTATTGTATTATTACTTACAGTTATATATCAGTGAAAGAACTGTCCTTCCCTTAACCCCGGGATCTTGTCACTGACCATTCAGCTGCTTGCCTTCCGACTCTCTCTCTCTCTCTCTCTCTCTCTCTCTCTCTCTCTCTCTCTCTCTCTCATAACCGTCGCGAATTCCCAAATGGACTTTTGCAATAAAGTCGCCGAAAAGGAACTCGGTTTTACGCTACCTGAAAGTCATATCACTTTAGTCAATTAAGAATGAGGCTTGGTACACTACACATTAGTCATAAAAGCACCTTTAAATATACATACACACACACATATATATATATATGTATATTTATGTATATGTGTATATATGTGTATATTCTATGTATATATGTTTAAATACATATATATATATATATATATATATATATATATATATATATATATATATATATATATATATATATATATATATATAATAAAAGTATGTACTATTAATCAGATATTTGGTGTGTATGGGAGTTTTATTCAGACATGTAATTTTAAGAAAATTCTATATATAGGCACTATTTATTGTAACCGGAAAACTTTTTAACGTTCATCATCGAAGCTTCAGAAGATTTTGTGATGTTGAAAGTCTGAATAAATCCGGCAACAGACAAAAAATGCTGCTACAATTAGTGTCCCATCGAACATTACAGTTCATGATGTGCGCGCAAGTTGTGTCGAATATCATACCTCTCCTAGTTGCCTAAGAAGCAGAAGTACTCTACTTAGTTGTTATTATTATTATTATTATTATTATTATTATTATTATTATTATTATTATTATTATGAAATTCTACTCATGAAAAAACAGTTTCATTAATAAAATTAAATTATATAGTAAACTGTCTTTTACATAGTAATACACTTTACTGTATAACTGTGGTCTTTTATCAGACAAGTTATTATTATTATTATTATTATTATTATTATTATTATTATTATTATTATTATTATTATTATTATGAAATTCACAATCTCGTGAAAAACAGTTTGTGTAATAAAAATCCACAATTAAATAAAACTGTCTTTTACATAGTAATACACTTACTGTATAGCTGTGGTCTTTTATCACACAAGTTATTATTATTATTATTATTATTATTATTATTATTATTATTATTATTATTATTATTATTATTATTATTCAGTTATATATCAGCGGATGCTCTGAATTAAACTACCAATGTTTTCCTGTCTTTCAGACACTCAGGTCAACATCGAAGGTCCCGAGGAGAGATACATGCAACAAGGGAGCAGCCTTTCACTGACATGCAACATCGTCCATAATTACGTGAAAGGACCGAACCAAGTTCGATGGTATCAAGGGGCCGTCAGATTAACGTACGATTCTCCCAGGGGAGGCATCGCCTTACAGGTAAATAGGATGCGAGAGAGGGACAGAGAGTCGTGGGCGGATGTTTCTAGTGATACAGTTTGTACGTGGCTAAGTAAATGAAATCGTTTGCCAGATGAGAGAGAGAGAGAGAGAGAGAGAGAGAGAGAGAGAGAGAGAGAGAGAGAGAGAGATATACACTATTATATAACTTAAATGAAGACGCTTATCAATTTTATTCTCCTTGAAAACGTGCATATATCAAGAGCAAGCAAGTGCTCGTGGATGAGCGCGAAAGTTTGTCCCTTACGTAGATCGATAAGTACGCTTTTGTTTGCTTTCCCTTGAATTTATATGTACTAAATAAGCCTTTCGTGAAATATACAGCCAGATTTTTCTCATCTTTCCCAAGTGGATAAGCTTCCCTTGAACGTCCGTTTTGATATCGAAAATTTTGTAAAGATCTTATGGGAGGAAATTTGAAATAAATATACCTCGTTCCGTCTCCAAGTGGCGTCAGTCAGTAACAGCATGATGTTAGACTTGTGTAATTTTATGAATTGCCGTTTTCCAGAAGCGTTCTTGCCATTAAACCTGTGGAATTAAATGGGGAGCTTCATCCACCGAACTTACTAGTTTTTTCATAGCGCATTCTGTTAGAGAGTTCTAATTAATTATGTATTTATGTATTACTCCCCTCCCAGAGATATACGCTTGGGAGAGATTCTTGCGTATCTCTCTCTCTCTCTCTCTCTCTCTCTCTCTCTCTCTCTCTCTCTCTCTCACACACACACACACACACACACACACACACACACACACACACACACAACACCTGGATAGCAAAGGTTAGTTCTGTTATAAAAAAAAATCTTTTCATATGCCAAGTCGAAATGTAAATTATCAACTGCCCTTTAGAAGAACTATTCTGGTATGAACTGAGGCAGGCGAAGCTGCTTCTCTGTTCCAACATTGTAGCATTTTCTTTTCCTTAAGTTATCGAAAAAATATAAGGAGAGTACGTGGCGTTCGTGATCCCTTATGGTGCTTCATTTCCTTCTAGACGGAGAAAACAAGTAAGAGGACCATAGGTCGGCTAATGCTCTCGAACGTAACACCTCAAGATTCCGGAAGGTACAGCTGCAGACCTGACACTGGAGGATCAGCCTCTGTCTCTGTTCACATACAGTCAAGTAAGTGTTTCGCTATTTTGACTCGTAGCTGACTGCATGCCTTAGGAATATGCAGTGGCTATTCCCCATCTCAGGGTCAGAATGACAGTAGCCTTTTTCAAAGGAAAATTAAGGACGAAAAGCAATAAGAGGCATATACTCGTATAGCCTAGAAAATAAAACAGTGGAACTGATGAGAAAGGGAACGTGGATTTTGTTGGAGGGGAATGGCGTAGAAAGTAATCTGTTGAGAGAGATTGAAGGTTTGATTTGATTAAGAGAGAAGCTTTTAGTAGAATGTGCAGATAGCAAAGTGACTAGTTTGGCGTAAATATGGGTTTCAGAAAATGGAGCGTTATGTCTCCTTGATTTTTTTGTGATTTTACGACTTTAGTGATGAAATAAGTCAGAGCAACAACAGAATCTAGAGGTGCGAGCTTACGGCATAAGGCAAGGGGCCCAGACTGGAGTGTTGCAAATAATAGTGGTAGTTGATGATGTTGATAAGAAGCTACAGAGGCTAATGAAAGAGTTTGAGGTTTTTTAATAGAGAAAGTTGAAAAGAAATGTTAGAAAGAGTAAAGTTATGAAGGTATATGGAAGCAGAAAGTTAGAGCAATAAATTGAATTATATATGGAAGAAAAATGGAAGTGGTTGGTTCATAAAGGCATGTTGAAATATATGAAATGAATGATGCATAGCAGACGAAAAGTGAACCATAGAATAGGTGAAACATAGAAGGTAGCCAGGTCTGTGCAAAATATTTAGAATAGAAGAGGAGTGACTAGGGAGGCAAAAGTTATGATGGATGAGGATATTGCTGAGCCAGCTTTTCTTAACTCCTTCGCAGATGAATGAGAATGGGAGAAAAGGGTGAAAGCAATTGAGGCAGTGGCGAAACTAAGGTGGGCGGGTTGAGGGTGTTCCTTCCTAAGTGCACTGCCCAGGCCGCACTCAGCATCTTTGAGCAGGTCTGGTCTGGCATAATTCTAGATTTTCTAGCATATTTCATCTGATCGAACACTGAACAGTGATTTATCGACTCTGCTGTTGGACAGTAAGCGATTTTCGACAACGGCAAGCCGTTGTAAATCTGCTGCGTTGTTTTTGTTTTAGCTTTATGAAATAAAATAAATGATTTGAGATGTTAAGGCTTAAAATGTGCGTTTAATTTTCACCACTTTAGTACTTTTTAGCATGGGAATGGGGCGGGACTTTCAGAGTCCGCCCTGGGCGCCACTAACGCTACTTACACCGCTGGAGGTTAATTTTTCGTGTACCGTAGCATGTGGAGAAGTGTTAAAAGAGTGAGAAATAAGCAGATGCGATTGCGATAAAGATGTGGCAAAAATGTTAGCGAAGTTGGAAAGAAGAGCCAAAATATTTAGAGGTGGCTTGGTCATTTTAAGAGAATTATGGACGATAGGTTAGTGAAAAATACGCCTGATTCACAAGTTTTTTTAAGGAAGGAAGAGAGAGGATAGAGTAGTTCTGGCTAGATGAAGTTGAAAGTTTCCAGAGAAGAAGGGTCTTAGTACTCAGAAAGGCAGAGATTCCGCACAAGGTAGAGGTGAGAGCCTTTTGTCGAGGCATGCGAAGTAGTTGATACAAACAGAAATTTTTTGGACAGGGTTCATTATGGATTCTACATTTAAGTGATAATTGTGACAACAGAAATTGTCATGTTTTTTCTGTTATACCTTTGTAAAAACAAAAATCTATATTTTCATTGTTCATGCATGAATATATCGTTACTTTATTAAAGTTTAAAGTTCCTGTGTTTGCACAGGAATTTTTTCATCCTGCTTGATGATAAGATTAACATCTCCCTTTTGAATGTTTATCATTTCATTGTATTTCTTTGATGTCTGCATTGATTTCACAGCCATGAGACTTGTTTACATCGAAACCATTCTTATCTGTTTTCTACTAGGTTTTACCTTTTTAAAATGTAGTACACAACGTGTAAATTGCTTCATGGCCCAAAGGACCGGTATTAAAACAAAGCAGTATCCCCATATATTATTGTACTTGTTGCAGGTCAGCATCAAGCTGCGGTTCAGCAGAATGGACAGAGTGATGCATCTGTAAACGCTAAGCAACACGTCGTTTTCTTCTTCCTTTGACCTGGTATGTGATAATGTCATCCCACACATCCATGACTTTCGAACAAGAGACATCGCTGGTAAGCCGCGCTTTAGGTATCGTCTGATTTTGCTTACATTAAAAGGAATACTATGTTGACGTCTTTACTGTCATCTAGTCTCTAGCAATTTTATGGAGAGTAATACTGGAAATACTGTGAAACTGGCTTGGATTGACATATGTTCAACAATATCTGTGCTCTCAATTAAAGCTGAAATTTATTTTTGATTTTGATAGAAACTCTAAATAACCCTGGAGGAGGCCTTGTTAATTAGAGATAGAGGTCATACACGTTTTCCATTTTATGCTGCTACATTAAGGAAGTATTTTTTACTTCCTGTAAGCAAAACTAATAAAGTATTTCTTTCCAATTTGGATGAAAAATCTTCCTTTTCACATAATCGTGTTAACTAAAGTCTCGCATTATTCTGGATACATGCTTAAACTGCTATGTAACTCTCAAGTTTTGTTAGTTGTTTTGAGTGGAAAATCAAGTAATTGTCAGACAGTTTATTTTTAACATTGTCACATAGTATTACCAGTTCCTCTAACACATGGTTAGTTTTTATTTTAATCCTGTCAATTTACCTACTAAGTGGCTAGATTTCAGTACCAGTTTTAGTTGTTGTTAAACTTATTATAATTGTTGCATGCACATTCTTATGGAACAGTTTCGAAAAGGCCTGTAACATATTAGGATGCTTTTTTAGAATTAAATACCCTTGTATGGAAAAACAGGTAAAAGAAAATATGAATATGTAAGCTTGATACGTAGTTAGTAAATGAATACTTATTAACTAAATAATAAGAACTAAGTTGACCATAATGCTGAGGAATGACCCCTTAAGGCAGCGCTGAAACCACTTTAAAATTTCACATCGCTGCACTGCCAGGATGACGTTCCAAGAACAACTGTCAAGATAACTGTAGACCTCTTTTACATGACAGTGGGTTATGGAATAGAAAGTAGACGCCCAATAAAAAAATTAATTACAGAGGCTACCTTGGAAAGTTCAGACACTGTGGACGATAGTTTATGGACCATTTGATAGAACCTGAGAAAATTAAACTTTGGGAAGATGGTCTAGGTTATCGTTACCATTGATGAGAAGAGTAAAGTCCTCTATTCGTTCATTGTGTTTAGAAGATAATTTTTCCAGGATGCTTCTGATATGCATATACAAGAACACTATTTGAATAATTATTGAGTCAATACTATGTAATTGTATCGCCAACTATCACATCATCTTTGTTATTATTAGCCAAGCAGCAACACTGGTAGGAAAAGCCCCAATAAAGAAAGCAACCTATTACGAGAAAAAAAATACATGAATTAAGAACAATCTACATAACAGAAATACCAAAGTGAAGCAAATATGATAAAACAGATAAACTCGTGTAACCTTATTGATAAATAAAAGCATTTACACTTCATTTGAACTTCTGACGTTCCAACGATTCCACTACGCAACTAGGACGATCATCCTGTTGTTTGCTAACAACTAGGATAACATTTACAGATAAACATGAGGTATTGAACCACACAAATGAACAAACTATAAAAGATTAAAAACTAACACATTTATACCCATATGAACAAACTAATGTGACTGAGATCTGCAACAAGAAATTTAATAGAACTCAAGTTTTTATCCAACTAGCAGTGATTATGCTCTTTACCTTTCCCAACTGTAAAAGAAGAAAGTCAGCTGCCGAAGACCAAACTAGTGAACAGTATTCAGAACATGGCCGAATAAAAGAATAAGAAGATTTTTTCAGAATAGAAAGGCCTCCAAAAGTCTTAAAACTCTTAATATACTGTACCATTTTTTCTGCAAAGGAACAAGGGAACACTAGACAGGTTAAATCACTTCTTTAAAAAAATCATTAACATCAAAAATTCTACAGCCCATAGTAGGAAAAACTATGGAAATCCATTATGCATGTTCTTCAGCACATCGTTGCCATTAGTAAGTGATTTATTGTTAAATACACAATAAATCAAAGGCAGCCCAGACTTGAAAAATGACCAAATCTAAACTTCTGTCCATTATCAAGGTTACATTAGATAAAACTTTCAAGATCTCAAAGGAAACACAAGTACTGGGTTGATCACATACTGGTGTGCACAATGAGGATAAGAACAATAATGTACCGTATAGTCTGAAGGTACCATTATAGGATAAAAAAAAATTTAACTTTTCAGCGACTTGAAAGAGTACTTGAAGGATAGATATTAGACATGAATATTGCAATTTGAATTCATCTTCCTTTTAGAGCAGTAGCATCATTGCGTATTGCACAATTTTGTCTCTTTTGTGACAGTGTTGGATTGAAATAATAAAGGAAAAAATGTACTGAATTTTGAACAAAGTATTCAAAGCTTTTTTTTTAACACGATGAAAACCCCCTATCTGGATACAGACCACTCCCACAGCTGTCTAGGTTGCATATTATTCTTTTTAGTGTCTGTAAATCGAAAATCAAATTAATGAGGATGTCAGGTATCTGGAAAGGGACAGTCAGCTGAAAACCATACCCTGAAAATTGCTGTGAAGTATTTCAACATCATATTTTGTGTTATATGACAGATGTCTATCATTAGACTGAGATTGAGGTCCCATGACACAAATTACATGGAACAGTTGTCTGTATATAGAAGTAAAAATTATCAGATAATAAAGGCATTTTATCTGCAGCTTTGGTTTAGTGAAATGAAATGCCGAAGTAATAATAAAGGTCACAAATAACAGATGCAGGATTTAAAGCAATGAATTTATATAATTTTGTCCAGCTTCTGTATTAAAATAAATACTAAAAGATGAAAAAAAAAATAAAAAGTTTTTACTTAAGTACGGTGACACTCCAGGGATTGCTGAAGTGTCTCATAGAGATAAGTGGTGTTTTAGAAAAGGGAAGTATAACTTTTGAAAGATCTCCAAGGTATTGGGAACCTCATCTTGCATGCTGGAAAGAACTGTTAGCAAAATAAATACCGGAGTCATAAACAATATTATTAGAACAGGTTGTCTATAATAAGCGACAGCAAAAGGATCATATGAAATTTCTATTTAATAATTTAAAGCATCTTTTTTATAAAGTATTATGTTGTATAAGCCGTGTTTTCGGTATACGTAATTATTTTCTTCATAAACTAAGATGAAAGACGTTGCACAGTAATTAAATAATTATTGGATGAAAGGAAAGAATATCAGTGCAATGCTTTACGCTGATATTACAAAAATTCTGGAGTGAATGATGGTTGGATATTTGAACCTTAAACTTCAAATACACTACAGCTGATAAGATAACATTAAGGTAACATTTGATAACTTCTTACGGTATTGTCTTTTGATGTGCCAGTCAAAAACTTACTCAAAATAGATATATGTTTTACAAGGGTCTTCCCATTTTCAGATCTGGAAATGCTGTCACCAAGAACATCTAGGAAGTAAATAAAATGGAATATAGTGGTGGTGAGCAGCTAGAGAGAAGCATCTTGATTGGAGCTCATGACTATCCAGACAGGTTATACCTGCCATTGGCTAGGATGGATTTGACAGCCTGTTCGGGTTCTCATTTACAAATAAAAGGCCAATAAAGAGCGTGATTGCTGCTTTCACACTACCATTCATAAGACTGCCATCCACCGAAGAATTCATACACGTTTGAGAATATTGGTTCAAGGAAGTCTCTTCTCCTTTGGCAGTGTCGTCAGAATGGAAAGGAAAAGGCTCTATGTGGTGAAATACAAAACAAATGATCAGTATGTCAGAAAAAGGTGTAAGACATGAAATCCAGTTTCCAAAAATTTCTTTTCATGCTCCTATTTAGAAGTGAGCTAATATATGATAAAAAGAACATTGTCATTTCGCTCAGCTTGCAGATCAAAATATTTTGGTTCAGAAGGAAATGATTGAATTGCTCCTCAGAGTCTGTCCTGAGCTCTTGATTGCTTTCTTTGCAAGGGTGATGAATATTCATTTACAACAGTTGTCATCCACAACATCAAGTTGTAGTAATGACACTAGTTTTTCATTTTAATGAAAATCACATCTTTATAGTAAAAGAACCATCAAACTTCTTGTTTTTGTGACGCTGTAAAATGCTCTGTATCATTCATTTACAAGGGGTGTTTTTAGTGTCAGGAATGTTTGATCTCAAAGAAACCTGTCGGTTGATACAAGCTATATTTATGTGGTGTATACAGTACCAACAAAAGCACTTAAAACTCAAGAATTTCAGAGGAGGTGCACAGAAGAGTGTTCTTCATTGAGGGAAAGAAGAGCTGTTTACAAAGGTATGTTACAGTGTTCAATTTTTTCCGGAAAATAACCCACTTCATGCTTACAAGTATTCTAAAGTTTAGTTGTGTAGTCTTCTTATATGTATATAAAATACAGTACAGTCATGGTATTTGGTTTGCAAGAAATACGTGCATTGTGTCTCTGCAATGTTCAGTACAGAATACATCTGCATCTTTTCCTGACATATGCAGATACATTACAGTATACTTATAAGTATCATGTCATCATTGTCAGAGATACTGCTCTGAAATAGAATTCAATTTCCTTTTCATTTTAGTCCAGATATACCTATTTCAGAGTTACATGGTTCTTGATGAAAGGAAAACTATCTATAAAACTGCTATTAAGTGATAGTAATGGACTGACAAAACATCATTTTATCTTTTGTAGGCAGACTTTAGCTTTTCGTCAGTCTTTGCATTACTTGATAGCATAATTTATTTTTCATCCCTTTGAAATTGTTTGATTCACTGATCCGTATTTTTCTTAAACATTTTATGGTATATGCTATATATTAGATTTACCTGGATCATTAAAGTTGTTTCTCTCATTTTCTGAGAGAGGTACAAGAGATTAATGAGGAACTGTACTTTACAGGTTCGTGTACATGGTTGAAACCATTGTCTCTGGTACCATTACGACCTGAAAGTGACTGCAGAGGGGCTGCTTGGAAGAGAATACCAGCTATACTGTGGTGATGCTTAGTTTCCTTTCATAAAATTCTTTCATTATGAAGGCGCTTTAAATCCAGGACAGTCAGAGTCAGTACAGGTTTTAATGTGCACTGTTGTGATTTTATTGCTGTCATACTCATCATTATCTTTATATTATAGATTTTTAATAGACAGGAACATTGATTCATACTGATAGTACCTCAGGACTTCACATTGTTTTAAATAAATTAAGTTTCTTGCTTTCTCAAGATATAATGTTTGTATTGGCCAAGTTTATTTAGTGAAACAGGATGATCTCTTCATCAGAATCTAATGACGGTCGTATGAGACTTTAATTGTGTATCACTCAGGCAGCTCCTTCGGGATATGGAGTAAAGTCCCTGAGGATGTATATCATTATATTCTTTAGGGTGCCAAAAACTTTTCTTTTCCTGGTAGTATTATACTAGACTTATAACAGCTACTTGAAATTCAGATCGTTGTGATATGACTGGAAACAGTTCATATAATGAAAAGTTCTATATGTCAAGACTTTCAAGAATTGCTACCCTCTTACGTGTTTTTATTTATTATATGAACAAATTTATCATTATGCAATACTACCATAGAACCAAAAAGTTGCCAGCAGCATGCTGTTTAACCTAGATAATTTACAGTAAACATCATCTGAAGTGGGAGTGAACTATCCTGTCAGTACATAAAGTTTTACAAAACCATCACCTTTTATTTATGTATTCTGGATTTCCTGTTTCTGCTCATACTTGCAGATAAATCTAGGAAAGAAAGTGAAAAGCATAAGTGCTACATCCACTTGCAGTATTTATACTTTTAGTTAGTAACATAATAATTCTTTTCCCTTTTTTTTTTTTTTTTGTTACCGATCCACCCTTCTGGCTTTAGTGTAGTTGTGTTCAGCTCTAGCATTAATGTAGAGATACAACTTCTTGTCTTGATTATATCCTCTTGAATATTATCAAACTTTAGCAAATTTTCAGTCACTCCCTGATAACGAATACCTCAAGGGAGCATCCTTGTTATTCTTTAGAGCAAGTGCCTCTACAAGAAACACTCAAATAGGGTCTCACATTTAAAACTGATAGACCTGACAAGTGAAATAGATTATAGTACGAGAAACTTCTTTTCTCTTCTGACTCATCTTGCTCAAGGTCAAGTAATTTTCCAACAATAAACATATAGTAATATATTCCTTTATCACCAAGGAAGATGAGCCATAGTAAAATGATCAAGCCAAAGCAATGGAATATAGATTGGGGTTATATCAGTATTCTTTGAGCTACAAGTGACATGCTGACTTTTTTGTAGACTACAAAGGAGGTCTTCCCAGGCTCAGTCTTTCACACAACACCTGACTAGCTGGGCCTCTTGCCCTTGATGTATAGAATTCTGCTCCAATTTACAAACATCTGATAGTCAAATAAAAGACACTTGTGTATTTTACATAAATAATTAATTATCACCTTATCATTCAAATTCATTACAAAGTATATTTGGATGTCATCAGTGACATAAAATAATATGCTAATGACTCGCCACAAATTTATTAGGATGTTACACTCTCCTGAATTGGAGCAAGAGGAGGACCAAAAGGAGTATAAGGCCAATGAGCACACTTGCAAATATCATCCATCATTTTCAGGATATGGGAATGTACAAAAAAAAATTAAATACAACCATAGTATGCACCAAAATCTCTGCCCACTTTGCTAAGGGAATGTGCTGCAGGAATACCCTATTATTCTACAATATATGTTGTTAGTAATCCTTCATAACCCAATGGAAAGAAAACATTAAAGTTGCTACTGTAATGTAACACATTCAAACAGAACAGTTTCTATGGAACTCCTCTTAGTCATAAACTTTATTTTCTGTAGGTTGTAGTCAGTTACTAAAGTTATCATCAGCAGATCAATATTACAGGGACAGTTACTGAAGTGCAGTAAAACTGAACGTATTGTCTGTTTATCATAATTAAAAACTTAATATGCTTTCAATTCTGTCCACAGGTCTTTCAAGGGTTGGTCGTGGAAAGACATCTTCAGTAATATGGCAGATAGAAAACCAGTGTGAGAGGGTGTTTAAAAAAATGTTGTCTTTGTAAGTTGTAAAGATTTGACTATTATTACCATTATGAATATTATACATCATTTGAGACCACCAAAAAAGTAATAAAATTAGTCTTCCACTGATGTTGATTTTCATTGTCTTTTGATGACTTTTTTCTTTATCATTTGCACATTTTGATGAAAAACTTTCTATGCAGGTAACATGAAGACAGTATCTTATGAATGGATGGAAGCACTGTTGAGTTACAGTACCTCAGATAAACATTCTGCACTTAATAATTGTGGAGCATAGGACTGGAAAAGACTCACAACCTTAGCCTGTAGTTCTGTGCCCTTGAGCTGTTTGATACCGCATAGCACTGGCTACTCTAGGCGTCAATCTGGTTGCTGTCGGACAATTTTCCACTTAATTAATTCCTTTTTATAAGTTCCTTGTTTTTTATAACTTACTTGTAAGTACCTTAGGTTTTCTGTTATTTGTTTCATCCAGGGAGTGTTTTGTATGATGTTGTGGCTACTTCTGAACCTACTTTTTTAACTGTTAAGTTTTATTCATTTTAACTAGTTCAGGTCTTAGTCAACTTGCATTCCTGCATCAGGTTATTTGTGGATTAATATATTTTCCGTTTTGCTCTTCACTTTGAACGTGTTCATAAAAAAAGACCCTTTTTGCAATATTTGGTTAGGTTGCTATCCTTATAGCTGTTTTCTGTTTTAACAAAACCTAATTAGATATAGGTAGTTTAAAATTATCAGTGGAGACTATCGTAAACTGAAAATTGATATTATTTCCAATTAACTAACTGCCTGACAACAGATCAAGTTGATTGTATGTTATTGTACATACCTTACTTTTTAACGTAACTTTATTTTTACTATATCTCAATAAATCTTATTAAAATGATCGTTGCTTTATAGTTTTGGCATAAATTTAGTTTTGATTCAGATTGGTGCAGATGACAGTAAGATATTTTTTAGAAAGCATAGTCCATTAACAGATGTTCCTTATTCATACTGTCATACCTCGGTTAACTGACATAATCCATTCCAGAGGGCTGCCCTTTAACCAGCCTATCTTTGACCAAGCAAACTTTTCCCATGAGAAGTAATGGGAGTTGGATTAATCTGTTCCAGATCTCCAAAAATGCAACAGATGAAAGCATTTTAACTGAGATATAACAATTAAACAGATGAAATAAATACAAATGTATTCTCACTTTACCTATAATTAGGGGAGTTGGTGGCATATGCGGTAGATTCTGAGGAAGGTAAAGAGGAGGAGATAAGTTATTGTTTGAGAGGGGGAGCCCCTTCCATGAAAATGGGAGGTAATGTTGTTTTTGGGGTTGTTTTTCCCATGTGTCTCTTTTTAGTGCTTTCTTCTTGAGACCCGCTGTATTTATATCTCACTAAAGACCTGTCCCATGATGTTTGGTTTTGCCGGAATTTTTAAGTGTTCCTAAAGTGAAACATAGCATTGTCATTCAGCAGGTTTATAACAGTTTGCTACAGCTTTGTCCGGGTGATATTTTTCAAGAAAACTATATTTCTGCCAATTTTTCCACATTTTTTTATTAATAAACTTGGAGCATCCTTTATCATTTTCCAGTCTACTTTTTTCCTGGTTTGCTGTCATCTCTAACTATTTTAGGCCCAATGATAGCATATTTTTGCACTATAATCGACAAAATCCCTCAAATAAACGCGAGACTGTTTAGCGAAGTTATGCACTTAATGACACTGAATGCTTCCTCTTTGTCTCAATTCAGAACCGCACACACACATTACGTGCCCACTCCCATACTTTTTTTTTAGCCGGTCATCTTTGTTCTTCCTTAAACTAAGTAAAAGTCCTGTAATAGAGTAGGTTTTTCCTCAGAAAAAAACATCTAACCAAATTGTCTGTTAATCGAGACATTTGTTAACCGAAGTATGACTAACTTCTTACAAGCGTGTTTGGTAAGACATTTTTTTTCTTTGTACGTTGTAGATTGAATTATTGTTGAAGTTTGGTTTCTATATTCTGATTTTCACCTATAACCAGTTTGCTAGTGCCATTGAAATTACTATTTCGGATACCTTCCAATGGTCTGATATGAATAAATTTTTCCAGCACAGAAGCCTTGATGACATGGTAACACACATGGCCATTGCCATTGAAATTTATGTGGCATTTATGCTCCCACTCTAGTGGGCGCCCAAGATATCATTGAAGGCCAGAGCAACAGCACATTTTCGTTTATTTTAGTGAG